>NW_026869756.1:0-300000 GCF_905332965.1 Bombus pascuorum | reverse complement strand
AATAGTATATAACGTTATACGTTAGTGCGTAATAGTATATAACGTTATACGTCATTTAGGTAACACTACATAACGTTATACGTCATTACGTAATAGTATATAAAATTATTACGTTATAAGGTAATACGACATCACGTTATACGTCATTAGGTACCACTACATAACGTTATACATTATTACGTAATAGTATATAACATTATACGTTAGTACGTAATAGTATATAACGTTATATGTCATAAGGTAATACTATATAACGTTATACGTTATTCTGTAATAGTATATAACGTTATACGTTATTACGTAATGGTATATAACGTTATACGATATTACGTAATAGTGTATAACGTTATACGTTATTACGTAATAGTATATTTAGTCATACGTTAGTACGTAATGGTACATAACGTTATACGTTAGTACGTAATAGTATATAACGTTATACGTCATTTAGGTAACACTACATAACGTTATATGTCATTACGTAATAGTATATAACGTTATAGGTCATTTAGGAAACACTACATAACGTTATACGTCACTACGTAATAGCATATATCGTTATACGTTAGTACGTAATAGTATATAACGTTATACGTTAGTACGAAATAATATATAACGTTATACGTTAGTACGTAATAGTATATAACGTTATACGTTAGTACAAAATACTACATAACGTTATACGTTAGTACGTATTATTATATAACGTTATTCGTTATAAGGTAATACTACATAACGTTATGCTTTATTACGTAATAGTATATAACGTTATACGTCATTTAGGTAACACTACATAACGTTATATGTCATTACGTAATAGTATATAACGTTATAGGTCATTTAGGTAACACTACATAACGTTATACGTCATTACGTAATAGCCTATATCGTTATACGTTAGTACGTAATAGTATATAACGTTATACGTTAGTACGAAATAGTATATAACGTTATACGTTAGTACGTAATAGTATATAACGTTATACGTTAGTACAAAATACTACATAACGTTATACGTTAGTACGTATTATTATATAACGTTATTCGTTATAAGGTAATACTACATAACGTTATGCTTTATTACGTAATAGTATATAACGTTATACGTTATTACGTAATAGTATATTACGTTATGCGTTAGTATGTAATAGTATATAACGTTATACGTTAGTATGTAATAGTATATAACGTTATACCTCATAACGTAATATTATATAAAGTTACAAGTTATATGGGAATACTACATATCGTTATACGTCATTACGTAATATTTCATAACGTTATACGTCATAAGGTAATACTACATAACGTTATACGTCATTACGTAATAGTATATAACGTTATACATTAGTACGTAATAGTATATAACGTTATACGTCATAACGTTATAGTATATAACGTTACAAGTTATAAGAGAATACTACATATCGTTATACGTAATTAGATAATGCTACATAACGTTATACTTCATTACGTAATAGTATGTAACGTTATACGTCATTACGTAGTAGTATATAACGTTATACGTTAGTACGTAATAGTATATAACGTTATACGTTATAAGGAAATACTACATTACGTTATACGTCATAAGGAAACACTACATAACGTTATACGTTTTTACGTTATAGTATATGACATTGTACGTTAGTACGTAATAGTATATTAGGTTAGACTTCATTACGTATTAGTATGTAACGTTATACGTCATTACGTAATAGTATATAACGTTATACGTTATTACGTAATAGTATATAACGTTATACGTTATTACGTTATAGTATATAACGTTATACGTTATTACGTAATAGTATATTACGTTATACGTTAGTTCGTAATATTATATAACGTTATACGTTACAAGGCAATACAACATGACGTTATACGTCATTACGTAATAGTATATAACGTCATACGTCATTTAGGTAACACTACATAACGTTATACGTCATTACGTAATAGTATATATCGTTATACGTCATTTAGGTAACACTACATAACGTTATACGTCATTACGTAATAGTATATAACGTTATACTTTAGTACGTAATAGTATATAACGTTATACGTCATAACGTGATAGTATATAACGTTATACGACATTTAGGTAACACTACATAACGTTATTCGTAATTACGTAATAGTATATAACGTTATACGTTATTACGTAATAGTGTATTGCGTTATACGTTAGTACGTAATTTTATATAACGTTATACGTTATAAGGCCATACTACATAACGTTATACGTCATAAGGTAATACTACATAACTTTATACGTCATTACGTAATAGTATATAACGTTATACGTTAGTACGTAATAGTATATAACGTTATACGTTATTACGTTATAGTATATAACGTTATACGTTATTACGTAATAGTATATTACGTAATACGCTAGTACGTAATATTATATAACGTTATACGTTATAAGGCAATACTACATAACGTTATACGTCATAAGGTAATACTACATGACTTTATACGTCATTACGTAATAGTATATAACGGTATACGTCATAACGTTGTAGTATATAACGTTATAAGTTATAAGGGAATACTACATAACGTTATACGTAATTGGATAATACTATAAAACGTTATACTTCATTACGTAATAGTATATAACGTTATAAGTTATAAGGGAATACTACATAACGTTATACGTAATTAGATAATACTACATAACGTTATACTTCATTACGTAATAGTATATAACGTTATACGTTTGTACGTTGTAGTATATAACGTTATACGTCATTTAGGTAACACTACATAACGTTATACGTCATTACGTAATAGTATATAACGTTATACGTCATTTAGGTTACACTACATAACGTTATATGTCATTACGTAATAGTATATAAAATTATACGTTATAAGGTAATACGACATCACGTTATACGTCATTTAGGTACCACTACATAACGTTATACGTTATTACGTAATAGTATATAACGTTAGACGTTAGTACGTAATAGTATATAACGTTATACGTTAGTACGTAATAGTATATAACGTTATATGTCATAAGGTAATACTATATAACGTTATACGTTATTCTGTAATAGTATATAACGTTATACGTTATTACGTATTGGTATATAACGTTATACGTCATTACGTAATAGTGTATAACATTATACGTTATTACGTAATAGTATATTACGTTATACGTTAGTACGTAATGGTATATAACTTTATACGTTAGTACGTAATAGTATATAACGTTATACCTCATAACGTAATAGTATATTACGTTACAAGTTATAAGAGAATACTACATAACGTTATACGTAATTAGATAATACTACATAACGTTATACCTCATTACGTAATATTATGTAACGTTATACGTCATTACGTAATAGTATATAACGTTATACGTTAGTACGTAATAGTATATAACGTTATATGTCATAAGGTAATACTACATAACGTTATACGTCATTAGATAATATTACATAACGTTATACGTCATAAGGTAATACTACATAACGTTATACGTCATTACGTAATAGTATATAACGTTATACGTTAGTACGTAATAGTATATAAGGTTATACGTCATAACGTAATAATATATAACGTTATAAGTTATAAGGGAATACTACATAACGTTATACGTAATTAGATAATACTACATAACGTTATGCTTCATTACGTAATAGTATATAACGTTATACGTTAGTGCGTAATAGTATATAACGTTATACGTCATTTAGGTAACACTACATAACGTTATACGTCATTACGTAATAGTATATAAAATTATTACGTTATAAGGTAATACGACATCACGTTATACGTCATTAGGTACCACTACATAACGTTATACATTATTACGTAATAGTATATAACATTATACGTTAGTACGTAATAGTATATAACGTTATATGTCATAAGGTAATACTATATAACGTTATACGTTATTCTGTAATAGTATATAACGTTATACGTTATTACGTAATGGTATATAACGTTATACGATATTACGTAATAGTGTATAACGTTATACGTTATTACGTAATAGTATATTTAGTCATACGTTAGTACGTAATGGTACATAACGTTATACGTTAGTACGTAATAGTATATAACGTTATACGTCATTTAGGTAACACTACATAACGTTATATGTCATTACGTAATAGTATATAACGTTATAGGTCATTTAGGAAACACTACATAACGTTATACGTCACTACGTAATAGCATATATCGTTATACGTTAGTACGTAATAGTATATAACGTTATACGTTAGTACGAAATAATATATAACGTTATACGTTAGTACGTAATAGTATATAACGTTATACGTTAGTACAAAATACTACATAACGTTATACGTTAGTACGTATTATTATATAACGTTATTCGTTATAAGGTAATACTACATAACGTTATGCTTTATTACGTAATAGTATATAACGTTATACGTTATTACGTAATAGTATATTACGTTATGCGTTAGTATGTAATAGTATATAACGTTATACGTTAGTATGTAATAGTATATAACGTTATACCTCATAACGTAATATTATATAAAGTTACAAGTTATATGGGAATACTACATAACGTTATACGTCATTACGTAATATTACATAACGTTATACGTCATAAGGTAATACTACATAACGTTATACGTCATTACGTAATAGTATATAACGTTATACGTTAGTACGTAATAGTATATAACGTTATACGTCATAACGTTATAGTATATAACGTTACAAGTTATAAGAGAATACTACATAACGTTATACGTAATTAGATAATACTACATAACGTTATACTTCATTACGTAATAGTATGTAACGTTATACGTCATTACGTAATAGTATATAACGTTATACGTTAGTACGTAATAGTATATAACGTTATACGTTATAAGGAAATACTACATTACGTTATACGTCATAAGGAAACACTACATAACGTTATACGTTTTTACGTTATAGTATATGACATTGTACGTTAGTACGTAATAGTATATTAGGTTAGACTTCATTACGTATTAGTATGTAACGTTATACGTCATTACGTAATAGTATATAACGTTATACGTTATTACGTTATAGTATATAACGTTATACGTTATTACGTAATAGTATATTACGTTATACGTTAGTTCGTAATATTATATAACGTTATACGTTACAAGGCAATACAACATGACGTTATACGTCATTACGTAATAGTATATAACGTCATACGTCATTTAGGTAACACTACATAACGTTATACGTCATTACGTAATAGTATATATCGTTATACGTCTTTTAGGTAACACTACATAACGTTATACGTCATTACGTAATAGTATATAACGTTATACGTTAGTACGTAATAGTATATAACGTTATACGTCATAACGTTATAGTATATAACGTTATACGTCATTAGATAATATTACATAACGTTATACGTCATAAGGTAATACTACATAACGTTATACGTCATTACGTAATAGTATATAACGTTATACGTTAGTACGTAATAGTATATAAGGTTATACGTCATAACGTAATAATATATAACGTTATAAGTTATAAGGGAATACTACATAACGTTATACGTAATTAGATAATACTACATAACGTTATGCTTCATTACGTAATAGTATATAACGTTATACGTTAGTGCGTAATAGTATATAACGTTATACGTCATTTAGGTAACACTACATAACGTTATACGTCATTACGTAATAGTATATAAAATTATTACGTTATAAGGTAATACGACATCACGTTATACGTCATTAGGTACCACTACATAACGTTATACATTATTACGTAATAGTATATAACATTATACGTTAGTACGTAATAGTATATAACGTTATATGTCATAAGGTAATACTATATAACGTTATACGTTATTCTGTAATAGTATATAACGTTATACGTTATTACGTAGTGGTATATAACGTTATACGATATTACGTAATAGTGTATAACGTTATACGTTATTACGTAATAGTATATTTAGTCATACGTTAGTACGTAATGGTACATAACGTTATACGTTAGTACGTAATAGTATATAACGTTATACGTCATTTAGGTAACACTACATAACGTTATATGTCATTACGTAATAGTATATAACGTTATAGGTCATTTAGGTAACACTACATAACGTTATACGTCATTACGTAATAGCATATATCGTTATACGTTAGTACGTAATAGTATATAACGTTATACGTTAGTACGAAATAGTATATAACGTTATACGTTAGTACGTAATAGTATATAACGTTATACGTTAGTACAAAATACTACATAACGTTATACGTTAGTACGTATTATTATATAACGTTATTCGTTATAAGGTAATACTACATAACGTTATGCTTTATTACGTAATAGTATATAACGTTATACGTTATTACGTAATAGTATATTACGTTATGCGTTAGTATGTAATAGTATATAACGTTATACGTTAGTATGTAATAGTATATAACGTTATACCTCATAACGTAATATTATATAAAGTTACAAGTTATATGGGAATACTACATATCGTTATACGTCATTACGTAATATTACATAACGTTATACGTCATAAGGTAATACTACATAACGTTATACGTCATTACGTAATAGTATATAACGTTATACGTTAGTACGTAATAGTATATAACGTTATACGTCATAACGTTATAGTATATAACGTTACAAGTTATAAGAGAATACTACATAACGTTATACGTAATTAGATAATACTACATAACGTTATACTTCATTACGTAATAGTATGTAACGTTATACGTCATTACGTAGTAGTATATAACGTTATACGTTAGTACGTAATAGTATATAACGTTATACGTTATAAGGAAATACTACATTACGTTATACGTCATAAGGAAACACTACATAACGTTATACGTTTTTACGTTATAGTATATGACATTGTACGTTAGGACGTAATAGTATATTAGGTTAGACTTCATTACGTATTAGTATGTAACGTTATACGTCATTACGTAATAGTATATAACGTTATACGTTATTACGTAATAGTATATAACGTTATACGTTATTACGTTATAGTATATAACGTTATACGTTATTACGTAATATTATATTACGTTATACGTTAGTTCGTAATATTATATAACGTTATACGTTACAAGGCAATACAACATGACGTTATACGTCATTACGTAATAGTATATAACGTCATACGTCATTTAGGTAACACTACATAACGTTATACGTCATTACGTAATAGTATATATCGTTATACGTCATTTAGGTAACACTACATAACGTTATACGTCATTACGTAATAGTATATAACGTTATACTTTAGTACGTAATAGTATATAACGTTATACGTCATAACGTGATAGTATATAACGTTATACGACATTTAGGTAACACTACATAACGTTATTCGTAATTACGTAAGAGTATATAACGTTATACGTTATTACGTAATAGTGTATTGCGTTATACGTTAGTACGTAATTTTATATAACGTTATACGTTATAAGGCCATACTACATAACGTTATACGTCATAAGGTAATACTACATAACTTTATACGTCATTACGTAATAGTATATAACGTTATACGTTAGTACGTAATAGTATATAACGTTATACGTTATTACGTTATAGTATATAACGTTATACGTTATTACGTAATAGTATATTACGTAATACGCTAGTACGTAATATTATATAACGTTATACGTTATAAGGCAATACTACATAACGTTATACGTCATAAGGTAATACTACATGACTTTATACGTCATTACGTAATAGTATATAACGGTATACGTCATAACGTTGTAGTATATAACGTTATAAGTTATAAGGGAATACTACATAACGTTATACGTAATTGGATAATACTATAAAACGTTATACTTCATTACGTAATAGTATATAACGTTATAAGTTATAAGGGAATACTACATAACGTTATACGTAATTAGATAATACTACATAACGTTATACTTCATTACGTAATAGTATATAACGTTATACGTTTGTACGTTGTAGTATATAACGTTATACGTCATTTAGGTAACACTACATAACGTTATACGTCATTACGTAATAGTATATAACGTTATACGTCATTTAGGTTACACTACATAACGTTATATGTCATTACGTAATAGTATATAAAATTATACGTTATAAGGTAATACGACATCACGTTATACGTCATTTAGGTACCACTACATAACGTTATACGTTATTACGTAATAGTATATAACGTTAGACGTTAGTACGTAATAGTATATAACGTTATACGTTAGTACGTAATAGTATATAACGTTATATGTCATAAGGTAATACTATATAACGTTATACGTTATTCTGTAATAGTATATAACGTTATACGTTATTACGTATTGGTATATAACATTATACGTCATTACGTAATAGTGTATAACATCATACGTTATTACGTAATAGTATATTACGTTATACGTTAGTACGTAATGGTATATAACTTTATACGTTAGTACGTAATAGTATATAACGTTATACCTCATAACGTAACAGTATATTACGTTACAAGTTATAAGAGAATACTACATAACGTTATACGTAATTAGATAATACTACATAACGTTATACCTCATTACGTAATATTATGTAACGTTATACGTCATTACGTAATAGTATATAACGTTATACGTTAGTACGTAATAGTATATAACGTTATATGTCATAAGGTAATACTACATAACGTTATACGTCATTAGATAATATTACATAACGTTATACGTCATAAGGTAATACTACATAACGTTATACGTCATTACGTAATAGTATATAACGTTATACGTTAGTACGTAATAGTATATAAGGTTATACGTCATAACGTAATAATATATAACGTTATAAGTTATAAGGGAATACTACATAACGTTATACGTAATTAGATAATACTACATAACGTTATGCTTCAATACGTAATAGTATATAACGTTATACGTTAGTGCGTAATAGTATATAACGTTATACGTCATTTAGGTAACACTACATAACGTTATACGTCATTACGTAATAGTATATAAAATTATTACGTTATAAGGTAATACGACATCACGTTATACGTCATTAGGTACCACTACATAACGTTATACATTATTACGTAATAGTATATAACATTATACGTTAGTACGTAATAGTATATAACGTTATATGTCATAAGGTAATACTATATAACGTTATACGTTATTCTGTAATAGTATATAACGTTATACGTTATTACGTAATGGTATATAACGTTATACGATATTACGTAATAGTGTATAACGTTATACGTTATTACGTAATAGTATATTTAGTCATACGTTAGTACGTAATGGTACATAACGTTATACGTTAGTACGTAATAGTATATAACGTTATACGTCATTTAGGTAACACTACATAACGTTATATGTCATTACGTAATAGTATATAACGTTATAGGTCATTTAGGAAACACTACATAACGTTATACGTCACTACGTAATAGCATATATCGTTATACGTTAGTACGTAATAGTATATAACGTTATACGTTAGTACGAAATAGTATATAACGTTATACGTTAGTACGTAATAGTATATAACGTTATACGTTAGTACAAAATACTACATAACGTTATACGTTAGTACGTATTATTATATAACGTTATTCGTTATAAGGTAATACTACATAACGTTATGCTTTATTACGTAATAGTATATAACGTTATACGTTATTACGTAATAGTATATTACGTTATTACGTTAGTATGTAATAGTATATAACGTTATACGTTAGTATGTAATAGTATATAACGTTATACCTCATAACGTAATATTATATAAAGTTACAAGTTATATGGGAATACTACATATCGTTATACGTCATTACGTAATATTACATAACGTTATACGTCATAAGGTAATACTACATAACGTTATACGTCATTACGTAATAGTATATAACGTTATACGTTAGTACGTAATAGTATATAACGTTATACGTCATAACGTTATAGTATATAACGTTACAAGTTATAAGAGAATACTACATAACGTTATACGTAATTAGATAATACTACATAACGTTATACTTCATTACGTAATAGTATGTAACGTTATACGTCATTACGTAATAGTATATAACGTTATACGTTAGTACGTAATAGTATATAACGTTATACGTTATAAGGAAATACTACATTACGTTATACGTCATAAGGAAACACTACATAACGTTATACGTTTTTACGTTATAGTATATGACATTGTACGTTAGTACGTAATAGTATATTAGGTTAGACTTCATTACGTATTAGTATGTAACGTTATACGTCATTACGTAATAGTATATAACGTTATACGTTATTACGTTATAGTATATAACGTTATACGTTATTACGTAATAGTATATTACGTTATACGTTAGTTCGTAATATTATATAACGTTATACGTTACAAGGCAATACAACATGACGTTATACGTCATTACGTAATAGTATATAACGTCATACGTCATTTAGGTAACACTACATAACGTTATACGTTATTACGTAATAGTATATATCGTTATACGTCATTTAGGTAACACTACATAACGTTATACGTCATTACGTAATAGTATATAACGTTATACGTTAGTACGTAATAGTATATAACGTTATACGTCATAACGTTATAGTATATAACGTTATACGACTTTTAGGTAACACTACATAACGTTATTCGTCATTACGTAATAGTATATAACGTTATACGTTATTACGTAATAGTGTATTGCGTTATACGTTAGTACGTAATTTTATATAACGTTATACGTTATAAGGCCATACTACATAACGTTATACGTCATAAGGTAATACTACATAACTTTATACGTCATTACGTAATAGTATATAACGTTATACGTTAGTACGTAATAGTATATAACGTTATACGTTATTACGTTATAGTATATAACGTTATACGTTATTACGTAATAGTATATTACGTAATACGCTAGTACGTAATATTATATAACGTTATACGTTATAAGGCAATACTACATAACGTTATACGTCATAAGGTAATACTACATGACTTTATACGTCATTACGTAATAGTATATAACGGTATACGTCATAACGTTGTAGTATATAACGTTATAAGTTATAAGGGAATACTACATAACGTTATACGTAATTGGATAATACTATAAAACGTTATACTTCATTACGTAATAGTATATAACGTTATAAGTTATAAGGGAATACTACATAACGTTATACGTAATTAGATAATACTACATAACGTTATACTTCATTACGTAATAGTATATAACGTTATACGTTTGTACGTTGTAGTATATAACGTTATACGTCATTTAGGTAACACTACATAACGTTATACGTCATTACGTAATAGTATATAACGTTATACGTCATTTAGGTTACACTACATAACGTTATATGTCATTACGTAATAGTATATAAAATTATACGTTATAAGGTAATACGACATCACGTTATACGTCATTTAGGTACCACTACATAACGTTATACGTTATTACGTAATAGTATATAACGTTAGACGTTAGTACGTAATAGTATATAACGTTATACGTTAGTACGTAATAGTATATAACGTTATATGTCATAAGGTAATACTATATAACGTTATACGTTATTCTGTAATAGTATATAACGTTATACGTTATTACGTATTGGTATATAACATTATACGTCATTACGTAATAGTGTATAACATTATACGTTATTACGTAATAGTATATTACGTTATACGTTAGTACGTAATGGTATATAACTTTATACGTTAGTACGTAATAGTATATAACGTTATACCTCATAACGTAACAGTATATTACGTTACAAGTTATAAGAGAATACTACATAACGTTATACGTAATTAGATAATACTACATAACGTTATACCTCATTACGTAATATTATGTAACGTTATACGTCATTACGTAATAGTATATAACGTTATACGTTAGTACGTAATAGTATATAACGTTATATGTCATAAGGTAATACTACATAACGTTATACGTCATTAGATAATATTACATAACGTTATACGTCATAAGGTAATACTACATAACGTTATACGTCATTACGTAATAGTATATAACGTTATACGTTAGTACGTAATAGTATATAAGGTTATACGTCATAACGTAATAATATATAACGTTATAAGTTATAAGGGAATACTACATAACGTTATACGTAATTAGATAATACTACATAACGTTATGCTTCAATACGTAATAGTATATAACGTTATACGTTAGTGCGTAATAGTATATAACGTTATACGTCATTTAGGTAACACTACATAACGTTATACGTCATTACGTAATAGTATATAAAATTATTACGTTATAAGGTAATACGACATCACGTTATACGTCATTAGGTACCACTACATAACGTTATACATTATTACGTAATAGTATATAACATTATACGTTAGTACGTAATAGTATATAACGTTATATGTCATAAGGTAATACTATATAACGTTATACGTTATTCTGTAATAGTATATAACGTTATACGTTATTACGTAATGGTATATAACGTTATACGATATTACGTAATAGTGTATAACGTTATACGTTATTACGTAATAGTATATTTAGTCATACGTTAGTACGTAATGGTACATAACGTTATACGTTAGTACGTAATAGTATATAACGTTATACGTCATTTAGGTAACACTACATAACGTTATATGTCATTACGTAATAGTATATAACGTTATAGGTCATTTAGGAAACACTACATAACGTTATACGTCACTACGTAATAGCATATATCGTTATACGTTAGTACGTAATAGTATATAACGTTATACGTTAGTACGAAATAGTATATAACGTTATACGTTAGTACGTAATAGTATATAACGTTATACGTTAGTACAAAATACTACATAACGTTATACGTTAGTACGTATTATTATATAACGTTATTCGTTATAAGGTAATACTACATAACGTTATGCTTTATTACGTAATAGTATATAACGTTATACGTTATTACGTAATAGTATATTACGTTATGCGTTAGTATGTAATAGTATATAACGTTATACGTTAGTATGTAATAGTATATAACGTTATACCTCATAACGTAATATTATATAAAGTTACAAGTTATATGGGAATACTACATATCGTTATACGTCATTACGTAATATTACATAACGTTATACGTCATAAGGTAATACTACATAACGTTATACGTCATTACGTAATAGTATATAACGTTATACGTTAGTACGTAATAGTATATAACGTTATACGTCATAACGTTATAGTATATAACGTTACAAGTTATAAGAGAATACTACATAACGTTATACGTAATTAGATAATACTACATAACGTTATACTTCATTACGTAATAGTATGTAACGTTATACGTCATTACGTAATAGTATATAACGTTATACGTTAGTACGTAATAGTATATAACGTTATACGTTATAAGGAAATACTACATTACGTTATACGTCATAAGGAAACACTACATAACGTTATACGTTTTTACGTTATAGTATATGACATTGTACGTTAGTACGTAATAGTATATTAGGTTAGACTTCATTACGTATTAGTATGTAACGTTATACGTCATTACGTAATAGTATATAACGTTATACGTTATTACGTTATAGTATATAACGTTATACGTTATTACGTAATAGTATATTACGTTATACGTTAGTTCGTAATATTATATAACGTTATACGTTACAAGGCAATACAACATGACGTTATACGTCATTACGTAATAGTATATAACGTCATACGTCATTTAGGTAACACTACATAACGTTATACGTTATTACGTAATAGTATATATCGTTATACGTCATTTAGGTAACACTACATAACGTTATACGTCATTACGTAATAGTATATAACGTTATACGTTAGTACGTAATAGTATATAACGTTATACGTCATAACGTTATAGTATATAACGTTATACGACTTTTAGGTAACACTACATAACGTTATTCGTCATTACGTAATAGTATATAACGTTATACGTTATTACGTAATAGTGTATTGCGTTATACGTTAGTACGTAATTTTATATAACGTTATACGTTATAAGGCCATACTACATAACGTTATACGTCATAAGGTAATACTACATAACTTTATACGTCATTACGTAATAGTATATAACGTTATACGTTAGTACGTAATAGTATATAACGTTATACGTTATTACGTTATAGTATATAACGTTATACGTTATTACGTAATAGTATATTACGTAATACGCTAGTACGTAATATTATATAACGTTATACGTTATAAGGCAATACTACATAACGTTATACGTCATAAGGTAATACTACATGACTTTATACGTCATTACGTAATAGTATATAACGGTATACGTCATAACGTTGTAGTATATAACGTTATAAGTTATAAGGGAATACTACATAACGTTATACGTAATTGGATAATACTATAAAACGTTATACTTCATTACGTAATAGTATATAACGTTATAAGTTATAAGGGAATACTACATAACGTTATACGTAATTAGATAATACTACATAACGTTATACTTCATTACGTAATAGTATATAACGTTATACGTTTGTACGTTGTAGTATATAACGTTATACGTCATTTAGGTAACACTACATAACGTTATACGTCATTACGTAATAGTATATAACGTTATACGTCATTTAGGTTACACTACATAACGTTATATGTCATTACGTAATAGTATATAAAATTATACGTTATAAGGTAATACGACATCACGTTATACGTCATTTAGGTACCACTACATAACGTTATACGTTATTACGTAATAGTATATAACGTTAGACGTTAGTACGTAATAGTATATAACGTTATACGTTAGTATGTAATAGTATATAACGTTATATGTCATAAGGTAATACTATATAACGTTATACGTTATTCTGTAATAGTATATAACGTTATACGTTATTACGTATTGGTATATAACGTTATACGTCATTACGTAATAGTGTATAACATTATACGTTATTACGTAATAGTATATTACGTTATACGTTAGTACGTAATGGTATATAACTTTATACGTTAGTACGTAATAGTATATAACGTTATACCTCATAACGTAATAGTATATTACGTTACAAGTTATAAGAGAATACTACATAACGTTATACGTAATTAGATAATACTACATAACGTTATACCTCATTACGTAATATTATGTAACGTTATACGTCATTACGTAATAGTATATAACGTTATACGTTAGTACGTAATAGTATATAACGTTATACGTTAGTACGTAATAGTATATAACGTTATATGTCATAAGGTAATACTATATAACGTTATACGTTATTCTGTAATAGTATATAACGTTATACGTTATTACGTATTGGTATATAACGTTATACGTCATTACGTAATAGTGTATAACATTATACGTTATTACGTAATAGTATATTACGTTATACGTTAGTACGTAATGGTATATAACTTTATACGTTAGTACGTAATAGTATATAACGTTATACCTCATAACGTAATAGTATATTACGTTACAAGTTATAAGAGAATACTACATAACGTTATACGTAATTAGATAATACTACATAACGTTATACCTCATTACGTAATATTATGTAACGTTATACGTCATTACGTAATAGTATATAACGTTATACGTTAGTACGTAATAGTATATAACGTTATACGTTAGTACGTAATAGTATATAACGTTATATGTCATAAGGTAATACTACATAACGTTATACGTCATTAGATAATATTACATAACGTTATACGTCATAAGGTAATACTACATAACGTTATACGTCATTACGTAATAGTATATAACGTTATACGTTAGTACGTAATAGTATATAAGGTTATACGTCATAACGTAATAATATATAACGTTATAAGTTATAAGGGAATACTACATAACGTTATACGTAATTAGATAATACTACATAACGTTATGCTTCATTACGTAATAGTATATAACGTTATACGTTAGTGCGTAATAGTATATAACGTTATACGTCATTTAGGTAACACTACATAACGTTATACGTCATTACGTAATAGTATATAAAATTATTACGTTATAAGGTAATACGACATCACGTTATACGTCATTTAGGTACCACTACATAACGTTATACTTCATTACGTAATAGTATGTAACGTTATACGTCATTACGTGGTAGTATATAACGTTATACGTTAGTACGTAATAGTATATAACGTTATACGTTATAAGGAAATACTACATTACGTTATACGTCATAAGGAAACACTACATAACGTTATACGTTTTTACGTTATAGTATATAACATTGTACGTTAGTACGTAATAGTATATTAGGTTAGACTTCATTACGTATTAGTATGTAACGTTATACGTCATTACGTAATAGTATATAACGTTATACGTTATTACGTTATAGTATATAACGTTATACGTTATTACGTAATAGTATATTACGTTATACGTTAGTTCGTAATATTATATAACGTTATACGTTACAAGGCAATACAACATGACGTTATACGTCATTACGTAATAGTATATAACGTCATACGTCATTTAGGTAACACTACATAACGTTATACGTCATTACGTAATAGTATATATCGTTATACGTCATTTAGGTAACACTACATAACGTTATACGTCATTACGTAATAGTATATAACGTTATACTTTAGTACGTAATAGTATATAACGTTATACGTCATAACGTGATAGTATATAACGTTATACGACATTTAGGTAACACTACATAACGTTATACGTCATTACGTAATAGTATATAACGTTATACGTTAGTACGTAATAGTATATAACGTTATACGTCATAACGTTATAGTATATAACGTTATACGACATTTAGGTAACACTACATAACGTTATTCGTCATTACGTAATAGTATATAACGTTATACGTTATTACGTAATAGTGTATTGCGTTATACGTTAGTACGTGATTTTATATAACGTTATACGTTATAAGGCCATACTACATAACGTTATACGTCATAAGGTAATACTACATAACTTTATACGTCATTACGTAATAGTATATAACGTTATACGTTAGTACGTAATAGTATATAACGTTATACGTTATTACGTTATAGTATATAACGTTATACGTTATTACGTAATAGTATATTACGTAATACGCTAGTACGTAATATTATATAACGTTATACGTTATAAGGCAATACTACATAACCTTATACGTCATAAGGTAATACTACATGACTTTATACGTCATTACGTAATAGTATATAACGGTATACGTCATAACGTTGTAGTATATAACGTTATAAGTTATAAGGGAATACTACATAATGTTATACGTAATTGGATAATACTATAAAACGTTATACTTCATTACGTAATAGTATATAACGTTATAAGTTATAAGGGAATACTACATAACGTTATACGTAATTAGATAATACTACATAACGTTATACTTCATTACGTAATAGTATATAACGTTATACGTTTGTACGTTGTAGTATATAACGTTATACGTCATTTAGGTAACACTACATAACGTTATACGTCATTACGTAATAGTATATAACGTTATACGTCATTTAGGTTACACTACATAACGTTATATGTCATTACGTAATAGTATATAAAATTATACGTTATAAGGTAATACGACATCACGTTATACGTCATTTAGGTACCACTACATAACGTTATACGTTATTACGTAATAGTATATAACGTTAGACGTTAGTACGTAATAGTATATAACGTTATACGTTAGTACGTAATAGTATATAACGTTATATGTCATAAGGTAATACTATATAACGTTATACGTTATTCTTTAATACTACATAACGTTATACGTCATTACGTAATAGTATATAACGTTATACGTTAGTACGTAATAGTATATAAGGTTATACGTCATAACGTAATAATATATAACGTTATAAGTTATAAGGGAATACTACATAACGTTATACGTAATTAGATAATACTACATAACGTTATGCTTCATTACGTAATAGTATATAACGTTATACGTTAGTGCGTAATAGTATATAACGTTATACGTCATTTAGGTAACACTACATAACGTTATACGTCATTACGTAATAGTATATAAAATTATTACGTTATAAGGTAATACGACATCACGTTATACGTCATTTAGGTACCACTACATAACGTTATACATTATTACGTAATAGTATATAACATTATACGTTAGTACGTAATAGTATATAACGTTATATGTCATAAGGTAATACTATATAACGTTATACGTTATTCTGTAATAGTATATAACGTTATACGTTATTACGTAATGGTATATAACGTTATACGATATTAGGTAATAGTGTATAACGTTATACGTTATTACGTAATGGTATATTTCGTTATACGTTAGTACGTAATGGTACATAACGTTATACGTTAGTACGTAATAGTATATAACGTTATACGTCATTTAGGTAACACTACATAACGTTATATGTCATTACGTAATAGTATATAACGTTATAGGTCATTTAGGTAACACTACATAACGTTATACGTCATTACGTAATAGCATATATCGTTATACGTTAGTACGTAATTGTATATAACGTTATACGTTAGTACGAAATAGTATATAACGTTATACGTTAGTACGTAATAGTATATAACGTTATACGTTAGTATGTAATAGTATATAACGTTATACCTCATAACGTAATATTATATAAAGTTACAAGTTATATGGGAATACTACATATCGTTATACGTCATTACATAATATTACATAACGTTATACGTCATAAGGTAATACTACATAACGTTATACTTCATTACGTAATAGTATGTAACGTTATACGTCATTACGTAGTAGTATATAACGTTATACGTTAGTACGTAATAGTATATAACGTTATACGTTATAAGGAAATACTACATTACGTTATACGTCATAAGGAAACACTACATAACGTTATACGTTTTTACGTTATAGTATATAACATTGTACGTTAGTACGTAATAGTATATTAGGTTAGACTACATTACGTATTAGTATGTAACGTTATACGTCATTACGTAATACTATATAACGTTATACGTTATTACGTTATAGTATATAACGTTATACGTTATTACGTAATAGTATATTACGTTATACGTTAGTTCGTAATGTTATATAACGTTATACGTTACAAGGCAATATAACATGACGTTATACGTCATTACGTAATAGTATATAACGTCATACGTCATTTAGGTAACACTACATAACGTTATACGTCATTACGTAATAGTATATATCGTTATACGTCATTTAGGTAACACTACATAACGTTATACGTCATTACGTAATAGTATATAACGTTATACTTTAGTACGTAATAGTATATAACGTTATACGTCATAACGTGATAGTATATAACGTTATACGACATTTAGGTAACACTACATAACGTTATACGTCATTACGTAATAGTATATAACGTTATACGTTAGTACGTAATAGTATATAACGTTATACGTCATAACGTTATAGTATATAACGTTATACGACATTTAGGTAACACTACATAACGTTATTCGTCATTACGTAATAGTATATAACGTTATACGTTAGTACGTAATAGTATATAACGTTATACGTCATAACGTTATAGTATATAACGTTACAAGTTATAAGAGAATACTACATAACGTTATACGTAATTAGATAATACTACATAATGTTATACTTCATTACGTAATAGTATGTAACGTTATACGTCATTACGTAGTAGTATATAACGTTATACGTTAGTACGTAATAGTATATAACGTTATACGTTATAAGGAAATACTACATTACGTTATACGTCATAAGGAAACACTACATAACGTTATACGTTTTTACGTTATAGTATATAACATTGTACGTTAGTACGTAATAGTATATTAGGTTAGACTTCATTACGTATTAGTATGTAACGTTATACGTCATTACGTAATAGTATATAACGTTATACGTTTTTACGTTATAGTATATAACATTGTACGTTAGTACGTAATAGTATATTAGGTTAGACTTCATTGCGTATTAGTATGTAACGTTATACGTCATTACGTAATAGTATATAACGTTATACGTCATAACGTGATAGTATATAACGTTATACGACATTTAGGTAACACTACATAACGTTATACGTCATTACGTAATAGTATATAACGTTATACGTTAGTACGTAATAGTATATAACGTTGTACGTCATAACGTTATAGTATATAACGTTATGCGACATTTAGGTAACACTACATAACGTTATTCGTCATTACGTAATAGTATATAACGTTATACGTTATTACGTAATAGTGTATTGCGTTATACGTTAGTACGTAATTTTATATAACGTTATACGTTATAAGGCCATACTACATAACGTTATACGTCATAAGGTAATACTACATAACTTTATACGTCATTACGTAATAGTATATAACGTTATACGTTAGTACGTAATAGTATATAACGTTATACGTTATTACGTTATAGTATATAACGTTATACGTTATTACGTAATAGTATATTACGTAATACGTTAGTACGTAATATTATATAACGTTATACGTTATAAGGCAATACTACATAACGTTATACGTCATAAGGTAATACTACATGACTTTATACGTCATTACGTAATAGTATATAACGGTATACGTCATAACGTTGTAGTATATAACGTTATAAGTTATAAGGGAATACTACATAACGTTATACGTAATTGGATAATACTATAAAACGTTATACTTCATTACGTAATAGTATATAACGTTATAAGCTATAAGGGAATACTACATAACGTTATACGTAATTAGATAATACTACATAACGTTATACTTCATTACGTAATAGTATATAACGTTATACGTTTGTACGTTGTAGTATATAACGTTATACGTCATTTAGGTAACACTACATAACGTTATACGTCATTACGTAATAGTATATAACGTTATACGTCATTTAGGTTACACTACATAACGTTATATGTCATTACGTAATAGTATATAAAATTATACGTTATAAGGTAATGCGACATCACGTTATACGTCATTTAGGTACCACTACATAACCTTATACGTTATTACGTAATAGTATATAACGTTAGACGTTAGTACGTAATAGTATATAACGTTATACGTTAGTACGTAATAGTATATAACGTTATACCTCATAACGTAATAGTACATAACGTTATACGTTAGTACGTAATAGTATATAACGTTATATGTTATAAGATAATACTATATAACGTTATAAGTTATTCTGTAATAGTATATAACGTTATACGTTATTACGTTATAGTATATTACGTTATACGTTAGTACGTAATAGTATATAACGTTATAAGTTATAAGGTAATACTAATGCATGTTATACGTCGTAAGATTCTACTACATAACGATATACGTCATTACGTAATAGTATATAAAGATATACGTTATTACGAAATAGTATATAACGTTATTCGCTTCTACATAATAGTATGTAATGTTATGCGTTATTTCGTAATAGTATATAACGTTATACGTTATTACTTAATAGAATATAACGTTATACGTTATAAGGCAATACCACATAACGATATACGTCATCAGGTAATACTATATAACGTTACACGATAGTACGTAATAGTATATAATGTTGCACGTCGTACGGTAATACAATATAACGGTATACGTTAGTACGTAGTAGTTTATAACGTTATACGTTATTACGTTATAGTATATTACGTTATGCGTTAGTATGTAATAGTATATAACGTTATACGTTAGTACGTAATAGTATATGACGTTATACGTCATAACGTAATAGTACATAACGTTATACGTTAGTACGTAATAGTATAGAACGTTATACGCTAGTACGTAATAGTATATAAAGTTAAGAGTTATAAAGGAATACTATATAACGTTATACGTCATTAGGTAATACTACATAACGTTATACGTCATTACGTAATAGTATATAACGTTATACGTCATTATGTAATAGTATATTACGTTATACGTTAGTACGTAATAGTATATAACGTTATACGTTAGTACGTAATATTATATAACGTTATACGTTATAAGGCAATACCACATAACGTTATACGTCATAAGGTAATACTGCATAACGTTATACGTCATAAGGTAATACTTCATAACGTTATACGTCATTACGTAATAGTATATAACGTTATACGTCATTATGTAATAGTATATATCGTTATACGTTAGTACGTAATAGTATATAACGTTATACGATAGTACGTAATAGTATATAACCTTATATGTCATAAGGTAATACTATATAACGTTATACGTAATTCTGTAATAGTATATAACGTTATACGTTAATACGTAATGGTATATAACGTTATACGTCATTACCTAATAGTGTATAACGTTATACATTATTACGTAATAGTATATTATGTTATACGTTAGTACGTAATGGTACATAACGTTATACGTTAGTACGTAATAGTATATATCGTTATACGTTAGTACGTAATATTATATAACGTTATACGTTATAAAGCAATACCACATAACGTTATACGTCATAAGGTAATACTACATAACGTTATACATAATAAGGTAATACTACATAACGTTATACGTCATTACGTAATAGTATATAACGTTATACGCCATTACGTAATAGTATATTACGTTATACGTTAGTACGTTATAGTATATAACATTGTACGTTAGTACGTAATAGTATATTAGGTTAGACTACATTACGTATTAGTATGTAATGTTATACGTCATTACGTAATACTATATAACGTTATACGTTATTACGTTATAGTATATAACGTTATACGTTATTACGTAATAGTATATTACGTTATACGTTAGTTCGTAATGTTATATAACGTTATACGTTACAAGGCAATATAACATGACGTTATACGTCATTACGTAATAGTATATAACGTCATACGTCATTTAGGTAACACTACATAACGTTATACGTCATTACGTAATAGTATATATCGTTATACGTCATTTAGGTAACACTACATAACGTTATACGTCATTACGTAATAGTATATAACGTTATACTTTAGTACGTAATAGTATATAACGTTATACGTCATAACGTGATAGTATATAACGTTATACGACATTTAGGTAACACTACATAACGTTATACGTCATTACGTAATAGTATATAACGTTATACGTTAGTACGTAATAGTATATAACGTTATACGTCATAACGTTATAGTATATAACGTTACAAGTTATAAGAGAATACTACATAACGTTATACGTAATTAGATAATACTACATAACGTTATACTTCATTACGTAATAGTATGTAACGTTATACGTCATTACGTAGTAGTATATAACGTTATACGTTAGTACGTAATAGTATATAACGTTATACGTTATAAGGAAATACTACATTACGTTATACGTCATAAGGAAACACTACATAACGTTATACGTTTTTACGTTATAGTATATAACATTGTACGTTAGTACGTAATAGTATATTAGGTTAGACTTCATTACGTATTAGTATGTAACGTTATACGTCATTACGTAATAGTATATAACGTTATACGTTTTTACGTTATAGTATATAACATTGTACGTTAGTACGTAATAGTATATTAGGTTAGACTTCATTGCGTATTAGTATGTAACGTTATACGTCATTACGTAATAGTATATAACGTTATACGTCATAACGTGATAGTATATAACGGTATACGTCATAACGTTGTAGTATATAACGTTATAAGTTATAAGGGAATACTACATAACGTTATACGTAATTGGATAATACTATAAAACGTTATACTTCATTACGTAATAGTATATAACGTTATAAGTTATAAGGGAATACTACATAACGTTATACGTAATTAGATAATACTACATAACGTTATACTTCATTACGTAATAGTATATAACGTTATACGTTTGTACGTTGTAGTATATAACCTTATATGTCATAAGGTAATACTATATAACGTTATACGTAATTCTGTAATAGTATATAACGTTATACGTTAATACGTAATGGTATATAACGTTATACGTCATTACCTAATAGTGTATAACGTTATACATTATTACGTAATAGTATATTATGTTATACGTTAGTACGTAATGGTACATAACGTTATACGTTAGTACGTAATAGTATATATCGTTATACGTTAGTACGTAATATTATATAACGTTATACGTTATAAAGCAATACCACATAACGTTATACGTCATAAGGTAATACTACATAACGTTATACATAATAAGGTAATACTACATAACGTTATACGTCATTACGTAATAGTATATAACGTTATACGCCATTACGTAATAGTATATTACGTTATACGTTAGTACGTAATAGTATATAACGTTATACGTCCTTACGTAATTGTATATAACGTTATACGTCATTACGTAACATTATATGACGTTATAAGTTATAAAGGAATACTACATAACGTTATACGTCATCAGGTAATACTATATAACGTTACACGATAGTACGTAATAGTATATAATGTTGCACGTCATACGGTAATACAATATAACGGTATACGTTAGTACGTAATAGTATATAACGTTATACGTTAGTACGTAATATTATATAACGTTATACGTTATAAGGCCATACCACATAACGTTATACGTCATAAGGTAATACTATATAACGTTATATGTCATAAGGTAATACTACATAACGTTATACGTCGTTACGTAATATTACATAACGTTATACGTCATTAGGTAATAGTATATAACGTTATACGTTAGTACCTAATAGTATATAACATTATACGCTAGTACGTAATAGTATATAACGTTATATGTCATAAGGTAATACTATGTAACGTTATACGTTATTCTGTAATAGTATATAACGTTATACGTTATTACGTAATGGTATATAACGTTATACATCATTACGTAATAGTGTATAACGTTATACGTTAGCACGTAATGGTATATAACGTTATACGTCATAACGTTATAGTATATAACGTTAGAAGTTATAAAGGAATACTACATAACGTTATACGTCGTTAGGTAATACTACATAACGTTATACTTCATTACGTAATAGTATATAACGTTATACGTTATTACGTTATAGTATGTTACGTTATACGTTAGTATGTAATAGTATATAACGTTATACGTTAGTACGTAGTAGTATATAACGTTATACGTCATAAGGTAATAGTACATAACGTTATACGTTAGTACGTAATAGTATATAACGTTATACGTTAGTACGTAATATTATATAACGTTATACGTTATAAGGCAATACCACATAACGTTATACGTCATAAGGTAATACTACATAACGTTATACGTCATTAAGTAATACTACATCACGTTATACGTCATTTAGGTACCACTACGTAACGTTATACGTTATTACGTCATAGCATATTACGTTATACGTTAGTACGTAATAGTATATAAAGTTATAAGTTATAAAGGAATACTATATAACGTTATACGTCATTAGGTAATACCACATAACGTTATGCTTCATTACGTAATAGTATATAACGTTATACGTTATTACATAATAGTATATTACGTTATGCGTTAGTATGTAATAGTATATAACGTTATACGTTAGTACGTAATAGTATATAGCGTTATACGTCATAACGTAATAGTACATAACGTTATACGTTAGTACGTAATAGTATATAACGTTTTACGTTAGTACGTAATATTATATAACGTTACACGTTATAAGGCAATACCACATAACGTTATACGTCATAAGGTAATACTACATAACGTTATACGTCTTTACGTAATAGTATATAACGTTATACGTCATTATGTAATAGTATATTACGTTATACGTTAGTACGTAATAGTAAATAACGTTATACGTCATTACGTAACAGTATATAACGTTATAAGTTATAAAGGAATACTACATAACGTTATACGTCGTTAGGTAATACTACATAACGTTATACGACATAAGGTAATACTACATAACGTTATACTTCATTACGTTATAGTATATAACGTTATACGTTATTACGTTATAGTATGTTACGTTATACGTTAGTACGTAGTAGTATATAACGTTATACGTTAGTACGTAATATTATATAACGTTATACGTTATAAGGCAATACCATATAACGTTATACGCCATAAGGTAATACTACATAATGTTATACGTCATTACGTAATAGTATATAACGTTATACGTCATTACGTAATAGTGTATTACGTTATACGTTAGTACGTAATAGTATATAACGTTATACGTCGTTACGTAATAGTATATAACGTTATACGTTAGTACGTAATAGTATATAACGTTATGCGTTAGTACGTAATACTATATAACGTTATATGTCATAAGGTAATACTATATAACGTTATACGTAATTCTGTAATATTATATAACGTTATACGTTAATACGTAATGGTATATAACGTTATACGTCATTACGTAATAGTGTATAACGTTATACATTATTACGTAATAGTATATTATGTTATACGTTAATACGTAATGGTACATAACGTTATACGTTCGTACGTAATAGTGTATAACGTTATACGTTAGTACGTAATATTATATAACGTTATTCGTTATAAGGCAATACCACATAACGTTATACGTAATAAGGTAATACTACATAACATTATACGTCATTACGTAATAGTATATAACGTTATACGTCATTATGTAATAGTATATTACGTTATATGTTAGTACGTATCAGTATATAACGTTATACGTTAGTACGTAATATTATATAACGTTATACGTTATAAGGCAATACCACATAACGTTATACGTCATAAGGTAATACTACATAACGTTATACGTCATAAGGGAATACTACATAACGTTATACGTCATTACGTAATAGTATATGACGTTATACGTCATTACGTGATAGTACATAACGTTATACGTTAGTACGTAATAGTATATAACGTTATACGTCATAACGTAATAGTACATAACGTTATACATTAGTACGTAATAGTATATAACGTTGTACGTTAGTACGTAATATTATATAACGTTATACGTCATTACGTAATAGTATATAACGTTATACGTCATTACGTAACAGTATATAACGTTATAAGTTATAAAGGAATACTACATAACGTTATACGTCATAAGGTAATACTACATAACGTTATGCTTCATTACGTAATAGTATATAACGTTATACGTTAGTGCGTAATAGTATATAACGTTATTCGTTAGTACGTAATAGTATATAACGTTATACGTTATTCTGTAATAGTATATAACGTTAAACGTTAGTACGTAATATTATATAACGTTATACGTTATAAGATAATACCACATACATTATACGTTATAAGATAATACCACATACGTTATACGTCATTACGTAATAGTATATAACGTTATACGTCATTACGTAATAGTATATTACGTTATACGTTAGTACGTAATGGTATATAACTTTATACGTCATTACGTAATAGTATATAACGTTATACGTTATTACGTAATAGTATATTACGTTATGCGTTAGTATGTAAAAGTATATAAGGTTATACGTTAGTACGTAATAGTATATAACGTTATACGTCACAACGTAATAGTACATAACGTTATACATTAGTACGTAATAGTATATTACGTTATACGTTAGTACGTAATAGTATATAGCGTTATACGTCATAACGTAATAGTACATAACGTTATACGTTAGTACGTAATAGTATATAACGTTTTACGTTAGTACGTAATATTATATAACGTTACACGTTATAAGGCAATACCACATAACGTTATACGTCATAAGGTAATACTACATAACGTTATACGTCTTTACGTAATAGTATATAACGTTATACGTCATTATGTAATAGTATATTACGTTATACGTTATAAGGCAATACCACATAACGTTATACGTCATAAGGTAATACTACATAACGTTATACTTCATTACGTAATAGTATATAACGTTATACGTTATTACGTTATAGTATATTACGTTATACGTTAGTACGTATCAGTATATAACGTTATACGTTAGTACGTAATATTATATAACGTTATACGTTATAAGGCAATACCACATAACGTTATACGTCATAAGGTAATACTACATAAAGTTATACGTCATAAGGGAATACTACATAACGTTATACTTCATTACGTAATAGTATATGACGTTATACGTCATTACGTAATAGTGCATAACGTTATACGTTAGTACGTAATAGTATATGACGTTATAAGTCATTACGTAATAGTATATAACGTTATACGTCATTTAGGTAACACTACATAACGTTATACGTCATTACGTAATAGTATATAACGTTATACGTTAGTACGTAATAGTATACAGCATTATACGTTAGTACGTAATGGTATATAACTTTATACGTCATTACGTAACAGTATATAACTTTATAAGTTATAAAGGAATACTACATAACGTTATACGTCATTAGGAAATACTACATAACGTTATACTTCATTACGTAATAGTATATAACGTTATACGTTAGTACGTAATATTATATAACGTTATACGTTATAAGGCAATACCACATAACGTTATACGTCATTAGGTAATACTACATAACGTTATACGTCATAAGGGAACACTACATAACGTTATACGTCATTACGTAATAGTATATAACGTTATACGTCATTACGTAATAGTATATAACGTTATACGTTATTACGTAATAGTATATTACGTTATGCGTTAGTATGTAATTGTATATAAGGTTATACGTTAGTACGTAATAGTATATAACGTTATACGTCACAACGTAATAGTACATAACGTTATACGTTAGTACGTAATAGTATATAACGTTATACGTTAGTACGTAATATTATATAACGTTATACGTTATAAGGCAATACCACATAACGTTATACGTCATAAGGTAATACTACATAACGTTATACGTCATAAGGTAATACTATATAACGTTATACGTAATTCTGTAATATTATATAACGTTATACGTTAATACGTAATGGTATATAACGTTATACGTTAGTACGTAATAGTATATAACGTTATATGTCATAAGGAAATACTATATAACGTTATACGTTATTCTGTAATAGTATATAACGTCATACGTTATTACGTAATAGTATACTACGTTATACGTTGGTACGTAATGGTACATAACGTCATACGTTAGTACGTAATAGTATATAACGTTATACGTCATTTAGGTAACACTACATAACGTTATACCACATTACGTAATAGTATATAACGTTATACGTCATTTAGGTAACACTACATAACGTTATACGTCATTACGTAATAGTATATATCGTTATACGTTAGTACGTAATAGTATATAACGTTATACGTCATAACGTAATATTATATAACGTTACAAGTTATATGGGAATTCTACATAACGTTATACGTCATTAGGTACTACTACCTAACGTTATACGTCATTAAGTAATACTACATCACGTTATACGTCATTTAGGTACCACTACGTAACGTTATACGTTATTACGTCATAGCATATTACGTTATACGTTAGTACGTAATAGTATATAAAGTTATAAGTTATAAAGGAATACTATATAACGTTATACGTCATTAGGTAATACTACATAACGTTATGCTTCATTACGTAATAGTATATAACGTTATACGTTATTACGTAATAGTATATTACGTTATGCGTTAGTATGTAATAGTATATAACGTTATACGTTAGTACGTAATAGTATATAGCGTTATACGTCATAACGTAATAGTACATAACGTTATACGTTAGTACGTAATAGTATATAACGTTTTACGTTAGTGCGTAATATTATATAACGTTATACGTTATAAGGCAATACCACATAACGTTATACGTCATAAGGTAATACTACATAACGTTATACGTCTTTACGTAATAGTATATAACGTTATACGTCATTATGTAATAGTATATTACGTTATACGTTAGTACGTAATAGTAAATAACGTTATACGTCATTACGTAACAGTATATAACGTTATAAGTTATAAAGGAATACTACATAACGTTATACGTCGTTAGGTAATACTACATAACGTTATACGACATAAGGTAATACTACATAACGTTATACTTCATTACGTTATAGTATATAACGTTATACGTTATTACGTCATAGTATGTTACGTTATACGTTAGTACGTAGTAGTATATAACGTTATACGTTAGTACGTAATATTATATAACGTTATACGTTATAAGGCAATACCATATAACGTTATACGCCATAAGGTAATACTACATAATGTTATACGTCATTACGTAATAGTATATAACGTTATACGTCATTACGTAATAGTGTATTACGTTATACGTTAGTACGTAATAGTATATAACGTTATACGTCGTTACGTAATAGTATATAACGTTATACGTTAGTACGTAATAGTATATAACGTTATGCGTTAGTACGTAATACTATATAACGTTATATGTCATAAGGTAATACTATATAACGTTATACGTAATTCTGTAATATTATATAACGTTATACGTTAATACGTAATGGTATATAACGTTATACGTCATTACGTAATAGTGTATAACGTTATACATTATTACGTAATAGTATATTATGTTATACGTTAATACGTAATGGTACATAACGTTATACGTTCGTACGGAATAGTGTATAACGTTATACGTTAGTACGTAATATTATATAACGTTATTCGTTATAAGGCAATACCACATAACGTTATACGTAATAAGGTAATACTACATAACATTATACGTCATTACGTAATAGTATATAACGTTATACGTCATTATGTAATAGTATATTACGTTATACGTTAGTACGTATCAGTATATAACGTTATACGTTAGTACGTAATATTATATAACGTTGTACGTTAGTACGTAATATTATATAACGTTATACGTCATTACGTAATAGTGTATAACGTTATACATTATTACGTAATAGTATATTATGTTATACGTTAATACGTAATGGTACATAACGTTATACGTTCGTACGTAATAGTGTATAACGTTATACGTTAGTACGTAATATTATATAACGTTATTCGTCATAAGGTAATACTACATAACGTTATACGTCATAAGGGAATACTACATAACGTTATACGTCATTACGTAATAGTATATGACGTTGTACGTCATTACGTGATAGTACATAACGTTATACGTTAGTACGTAATAGTATATAACGTTATACGTCATAACGTAATAGTACATAACGTTATACATTAGTACGTAATAGTATATAACGTTGTACGTTAGTACGTAATATTATATAACGTTATACGTCATTACGTAATAGTATATAACGTTATACGTCATTACGTAACACTATATAACGTTATAAGTTATAAAGGAATACTACATAACGTTATACGTCATAGGGGAATACTACAAAACGTTATACGTCATTACATAATAGTATAAAACGTTATACGTCATTACGTAATAGTATATAACGTTATACGTTAGTACGTAATAGTATATAACGTTATTCGTTAGTACGTAATAGTATATAAAGTTATACGTTATTCTGTAATAGTATATAACGTTAAACGTTAGTACGTAATATTATATAACGTTATACGTTATAAGATAATACCACATACATTATACGTTATAAGATAATACCACATACGTTATACGTCATTACGTAATAGTATATAACGTTATACGTCATTACGTAATAGTATATTACGTTATACGTTAGTACGTAATGGTATATAACTTTATACGTCATTACGTAATAGTATATAACGTTATACGTTATTACGTAATAGTATATTACGTTATGCGTTAGTATGTAATAGTATATAAGGTTATACGTTAGTACGTAATAGTATATAACGTTATACGTCACAACGTAATAGTACATAACGTTATACATTAGTACGTAATAGTATATTACGTTATACGTTAGTACGTAATAGTATATAACGTTATAGGTCATTACGTAATAGTATATAACGTTATACGTCATTACGTAACAGTATATAACGTTATAAGTTATAAAGGAATACTACATAACGTTATACGTCATAAGGTAATACTACATAACGTTATGCTTCATTACGTAATAGTATATAACGTTATACGTTAGTACGTAATATTATATAACGTTATACGTTATAAGGCAATACCACATAACGTTATACGTCATAAGGTAATACTACATAACGTTATAATTCATTACGTAATAGTATATAACGTTATACGTTATTACGTTATAGTATATTACGTTATACGTTAGTACGTATCAGTATATAACGTTATACGTTAGTACGTAATATTATATAACGTTATACGTTATAAGGCAATACCACATAACGTTATACGTCATAAGGTAATACTACATAAAGTTATACGTCATAAGGGAATACTACATAACGTTATACGTCATTACGTAATAGTATATGACGTTATACGTCATTACGTAATAGTGCATAACGTTATACGTTAGTACGTAATAGTATATGACGTTATAAGTCATTACGTAATAGTATATAACGTTATACGTCATTTAGGTAACACTACATAACGTTATACGTCATTACGTAATAGTATATAACGTTATACGTTAGTACGTAATAGTATACAGCATTATACGTTAGTACGTAATGGTATATAACTTTATACGTCATTACGTAACAGTATATAACTTTATAAGTTATAAAGGAATACTACATAACGTTATACGTCATTAGGTAATACTACATAACGTTATACTTCATTACGTAATAGTATATAACGCTATACGTTAGTACGTAATATTATATAACGTTATACGTTATAAGGCAATACCACATAACGTTATACGTCATTAGGTAATACTACATAACGCTATACGTCATAAGGGAATACTACATAACGTTATACGTCATTACGTAATAGTATATAACGTTATACGTCATTACGTAACAGTATATGTCGTTATAAGTTATAAAGGAATACTACATAACGTTATACGTCATTAGGTAATACTACATAACGTTATACTTCATTACGTAATAGTATATAACGTTATATGTTATTACGTAATAGTATATAACGTTATACGTCATTACGTAATAGTACATAACGTTATATGTTAGTTCGTAATAGTATATGACGTTATAAGTCATTACGTGATAGTATATAACGTTATACGTCATTTAGGTAACACTACATAGCGTTATACGTCATTACGTAATAGTATATAACGTTATACGTTAGTACGTAATAATATACAGCATTATAGGTTAGTACGTAATGGTATATAACTTTATACGTCATTACGTAACAGTATATCTTTATAAGTTATAAAGGAATACTACATAACGTTATACGTCATTAGGTAATACTACATAACGTTATACTTCATTACGTAATAGTATATAACGTTATACGTTAGTACGTAATATTATATAACGTTATACGTTATAAGGCAATACCACATAACGTTATACGTCATTAGGTAATACTACATAACGTTATACGTCATAAGGGAATACTACATAACGTTATGCTTCATTACGTAATAGTATATAACGTTATAGGTTATTACGTAATAGTATATTACGTTATGCGTTAGTATGTAATAGCATATAACGTTATACGTTAGTACGTAATAGTATATAACGTTATACGTCATAACGTAATAGTACATAACGTTATACGTTAGTACGTAATAGTATATAACGTTTTACGTTAGTACGTAATATTATATAACGTTATACGTTATAAGGCAATACCACATAACGTTATACGTCATGACGTAATAGTGTATAACGTTATACGTTATTACGTAATAGTATATTACGTTATACGTTAGTACGTAATGGTACATAACGTTATACATCATTAGGTAATACTATATAACGTTATACGTCATAAGGCAATACTACATAACGTTATACGTCATTACGTAATAGTATATAACGTTATACTTCATTACGTAATAGTATATTACGTTATACGTTAGTACGTAATAGTATATAATGTTATACGTCATTACGTAATAGTATATAACGTTATACGTCATTACGTAACAGTATATAACGTTATAAGTTATAAAGGAATACTACATAACGTTATACGCCATTAGGTAATACTTCATAACGTTATACTTCATTACGTAATAGTATATAACGTTATACGTTATTACGTTATAGTATATTACGTTATACGTTAGTACGTAATAGTATATAACGTTATACGTCATTACGTAATAGTATATAACGTTATACGTCATTACGTAACAGTATATAACGTTATAAGTTATAAAGGAATACTACATAACGTTATACGTCATTAGGTAATACTACATAACGTTATACGACATAAGGTGATACTACATAACGTTATACGTCATTGCGTAATAGTATATAACGTTATACGTCATTACGTAATAGTGTATAAAGTTATACGTTATTACGTAATAGTATATTACGTTATACGTTAGTACGTAATAGTATATAACGTTATACGTTTGTACGTAATAGTATATAACGTAATACGTCATTTAGGTAACACTACATAACGTTATACGTCATTACGTAATAGTATATAACGTTATACGTCATTTAGGTAACACTACATAACGTTATACGTCATTACGTAATAGTATATAACGTTATACGTCATTTAGGTAACACTACATAACGTTATACGTCATTACGTAATAGTATATAACGTTATACGTAATTACGTAATAGTATATTACGTTATACGTTAGTACGTAATAGTATATAACGTTATACGTCATTCCGTAATAGTATATAACGTTATACGTCATTACGTAACAGTATATAACGTTAAAAGTTATAAAGGAATACTACATAACGTTATACGTCATTAGGTAATACTACATAACGTTATACTTCATTACGTAATAGTATATAACGTTATACGTTATTACGTTATAGTATATAACGTTATACGTTTGTACGTAATAGTATATAACGTAATACGTCATTTAGGTAACACTACATAACGTTATACGTCATTACGTAATAGTATATAACGTTATACGTCATTTAGGTAACACTACATAAAGTTATACGGCATTACGTAATAGTATATAACGTTATACGTCATTTAGGTAACACTACATAACGTTATACGTCATTAGGTAATACTACATAACGTTATACGTCATAAGGTAATACTACATCACGTTATACGTCATTTAGGTAACACTACATAACGTTATACGTCATTATGTAATAGTATATTACGTTATACGTTAGTACGTAATAGTATATAGCGTTATACGTCATTACGTAATAGTATATAACGTTATACGTCATTACGTAACAATATATAACGTTATAAGTTATAAAGGAATACTACATAACGTTATACGTCATTAGGTAATACTACATAACGTTATACGACATAAGGTGATACTACATAACGTTATACGTCATTACGTAATAGTATATAACGTTATACGTCATTACGTAATAGTGTATAAAGTTATACGTTATTACGTAATAGTATATTACGTTATACGTTAGTACGTAATGGTACATATCGTTATAAGTTAGTACGTAATAGTATATAACGTTATACGTCATAACGTAATAGTATATAACTTTGCTAGTTATATGAGAATACTACATAACGTTATACGTCATTAGGTAATAATTCATAACGTTATACGTCATTAGGTAATACTACATAACGTTATGCTTCATTACGTAATAGTATATAACGTTATAGGTTATTACGTAATAGTATATTACGTTATGCGTTAGTATGTAATAGCATATAACGTTATACGTTAGTACGTAATAGTATATAACGTTATACGTCATAACGTAATAGTACATAACGTTATACGTTAGTACGTAATAGTATATAACGTTTTACGTTAGTACGTAATATTATATAACGTTATACGTTATAAGGCAATACCACATAACGTTATACGTCATGACGTAATAGTGTATAACGTTATACGTTATTACGTAATAGTATATTACGTTATACGTTAGTACGTAATGGTACATAACGTTATACATCATTAGGTAATACTATATAACGTTATACGTCATAAGGCAATACTACATAACGTTATACGTCATTACGTAATAGTATATAACGTTATACTTCATTACGTAATAGTATATTACGTTATACGTTAGTACGTAATAGTATATAACGTTATACGTCATTACGTAATAGTATATAACGTTATACGTCATTACGTAACAGTATATAACGTTATAAGTTATAAAGGAATACTACATAACGTTATACGTCATTAGGTAATACTTCATAACGTTATACTTCATTACGTAATAGTATATAACGTTATACGTTATTACGTTATAGTATATTACGTTATACGTTAGTAGGTAATAGTGTATAACGTTATACGTTAGTACGTAATATTATATAACGTTATACGTTATAAGGCAATACCACGTAACGTTGTACGTCATAAGGTAATACTACATAACGTTATACGTCATAAGGGAATACTACATAACGTTATACGTCATTACGTAATAGTATATGACGTTATACGTCATTACGTAATAGTATATAACGTTATACGTTAGTACGTAATATTATATAACGTTATACGTTATAAGGCAATACCACATAACGTTATACGTCATAAGGTAATACTACATAACGCTATACGTCATTACGTAATGGTGTATAACGTTATACGTCATTACGTAATAGTGTATAACGTTATACGTTATTACGTAATAGCATATTACGTTATACGTTAGTACGTAATGGTACATATCGTTATACGTTATTACGTAATAGTATATAACGTTATACGTCATAACGTAATAGTATATAACGTTACAAGTTATATGGGAATACTACATAACGTTATACGCCATTAGGTAATACTACATAACGTTATACGTCATTAGGTAATACTACATAACGTTGTACGTAATAAGGTAAGACTACATCACGTTATACGTCATTTAGGTACCACGACATAACGTTATACGTTATTACGTAATAGCATATTACGTTATACATTAGTACGTAATCGTATATAAAGTTATAAGTTATAAAGGAATACTATATAACGTTATACGTCATTAGGTAATACTATATAACGTTATACGTTATTCTGTAATAGTATATAACGTTTGCGTTATTACGTAATGGTATATAACGTTAGACGTCATTACGTAATAGTGTATAACGTTATACGTCATTACGTAATAGTATATAACGTTATACGTTAGTACGTAATAGTATATAACGTTATATGTCATAAGGTAATACTGTATAACGTTATACGTTATTCTGTAATAGTATATAACGTTATACGTTATTACGTAATAGTATATTACGTTATACGTTGTACGTAATGGTACATAACGTTATACGTTAGTACGTAATAGTATATAACGTTACACGTCATTTATGTAACACTACATAACGTTATACGTCATTACGTAATAGTATATAACATTATACGTCATTTAGGTAACACTACATAACGTTATACCTCATTACGTAATAGTATATATCGTTATACGTTAGTACGTAATAGTATATAACGTTATACGTTATTACGTAATAGTATATAACGTTATACGTTATAAGGAAATACCACATAACGTTATACGTCATAAGGTAATACTACATAACGTTATACGTCATAAGGTAATTCTACATAACGTTATACGTCATTACGTAATAGTATATAATGTTATACGTCACAATGTAATAGTATATTACGTTATACGTTAGTACGTAATAGTATATAACGTTATACGTCATTACGCAATAGTATATAACGTTATACGTTAGTACGTAATAGTATATAACGTTATATGTCATAAGGTAATACTGTATAACGTTATACGTTATTCTGTAATGGTATATAACGTTATACGTTATTACGTAATAGTATATTACGTTATACGTTAGTACGTAATAGTATATAACGTTATATGTCATTACGTAATAGTATATAACGTTATACGTCATTATGTAATAGTATATTACGTTATACTTTAGTACGTAATAGTATATAACGTTTATACGTCTTTTAGGTAACATTACATAACGTTATACGTCATCACGTAATAGTATATAACGTTATACGTTAGTACGTAATATTATATAACGTTATACGATATAAGGCAATAACACATAACGTTATACGTCATAAGGTAATACTACATAACGTTATACGACATAAGGTAATACTACATAACGTTATACGTCATTACGTAATAGTATATAACGTTATACGTCATTTAGGTAACACTACATAACGTTATACGTCATTACGTAATAGTATATAAAGTTATACGTTAGTACGTAATATTATTATAACGTTATACGTTATAAGGCAATACCACATAACGTTATACGTCATAAGGTAATACTACATAACGTTATACGTCATAAGGTAATGCTACATAACGTTATACGTCATTACGTAATAGTATATAACGTTATACGTCATTACGTAATAGTATATAACGTTATACGTTAGTACGTAATATTATATAACGTTATACGTTATAAGGCAATACCAAATAACGTTATACGTCATAAGGTAATACTACATCACGTTATACGTCATTTAGGTACCACTACATAACGTTATACGTTATTACGTAATAGTATATAACGTTATACGTCATAACGTAATAGTATATAACGTTACAAGTTATATGGGAATACTACATAACGTTATACGTCATTTCGGTACCACTAAATAACGTTATACGTTATTACGTAATAGCATATCACGTTATACGTTAGTACGTAATAGTATATAAAGCTATAAGTTATAAAGGAATACTATATAACGTTATACGTCATTAGGTAATACTACATAACGTTATGCTTCATTACTTAATAGTATATAACGTTATACGTTATTACGTAATAGTATATTACGTTATGCGTTAGTATGTAATAGTATATAACGTTATACGTTAGTACGTAATAGTATATAACGTTATACGTTATAAGGCAATACCACATAAAGTTATACGTCATAAGGTAATACTACATAACGTTATACGTCATAACGTAATACTACATAACGTTATACGTCATTACGTAATAGTATATAACGTTATACGTCATTAGGTAATACTACATAACGTTATGCTTCATTACTTAATAGTATATAACGTTATACGTTATTACGTAATAGTGTATTACGTTATACGTTATTACGTAATAGTATATAACGTTATACGTTAGTACGTAATAGTATATTACGTTATACGTTAGTACGTAGTGGTACATATCGTTATACGTTAGTACGTAATAGTATATAACGTTATACATCATAACGTAATAGTATATAACGTTACAAGTTATATGAGAATACTACATAACGTTATACGTCATTAGGTAATACTACATAACGATATACGTCATTATTTAATACTACATAACGTTATGCTTCATTACGTAATAGTATATAACGTTATAGGTTATTACGTAGTAGTATATTACGTCATGCGTTAGTTTGTAATAGCATATAACGTTATTCGTTAGTACGTAATAGTATATAACGTTATACGTCATAACGTAATAGTACATAACGTTATACGTTAGTACGTAATAGTATATAACGTTATACATCATAACGTAATAGTATATAACGTTACAAGTTATATGAGAATACTACATAACGTTATACGTCATTAGGTAATACTACATAACGTTATGCTTCATTACGTAATACTATATAACGTTATACGTCATTACGTAATAGTGTATAAAGTTATACGTTAGTACGTAATAGTATATAATGTTATATGTCATAAGGTAATACTATATAACGTTATACGTTATTCTGTAATAGTATATAACGTTATACCTTAGTACTTAATGGTACATAACGTTATACGTCATTAGGTAATACTACATAACGTTATACGTCATTAGGTAATACTACATAACGTTATACGTCATAAGGGAATACTACATAACGTTATTCGTCATTACGTAATAGTATATAACGTTATACTTCATTACATAATAGTATATAACGTTATACGTTAGTACGTAATAGTATATAACGTTATACGTTAGTACGTAATAGTATATAATGTTATATGTCATAAGGTAATACTATATAACGTTATACGTTATTCTGTAATAGTATATAACGTTATACTTTAGTACGTATTAGTATATAACGTTATACGTCATTTAGGTAACCCTACATAACGTTATACGTCATTACGTAATAGTATATAACGTTATACGTTAGTACGTAATAGTATATAACGTTATACGTTAGTGCGTAATAGTATATAACGTTATATCTCATAAGGTAATACTATATAACGTTATACGTTATTCTGTAATAGTATATAACGTTTGCGTTATTACGTAATGGTATATAACGTTAGACGTCATTACGTAATAGTGTATAACGTTATACGTCATTACGTAATAGTATATAACGTTATACGTTAGTACGTAATAGTATATAACGTTATATGTCATAAGGTAATACTGTATAACGTTATACGTTATTCTGTAATAGTATATAACGTTATACGTTATTACGTAATAGTATATTACGTTATACGTTGTACGTAATGGTACATAACGTTATACGTTAGTACGTAATAGTATATAACGTTACACGTCATTTAGGTAACACTACATAACGTTATACCTCATTACGTAATAGTATATATCGTTATACGTTAGTACGTAATAGTATATAAAGTTATACGTTATTATGTAATAGTATATAACGTTATACGTTATAAGGAAATACCACATAACGTTATACGTCATAAGGTAATACTACATAACGTTATACGTCATAAGGTAATTCTACATAACGTTATACGTCATTACGTAATAGTATATAACGTTATACGTCATTTAGGTAACACTACATAACGTTATACGTCATTACGTAATAGTATATAAAGTTATACGTTAGTACGTAATATTATTATAACGTTATACGTTATAAGGCAATACCACATAACGTTATACGTCATAAGGTAATACTACATAACGTTATACGTCATAAGGTAATGCTACATAACGTTATACGTCATTACGTAATAGTATATAACGTTATACGTCATTACGTAACAGTATATAACGATATAAGTTATAAAGGAATACTACATAACGTTATACGTCATGAGGTAATACTACATAACGTTATACTTCATTACGTAATTGTATATAACGTTATACATTATTACGTTATAGTATATTATGTTATACGTTAGTACGTAATAGTATATAACGTTATACGTCATTACGTAATAGTATATAACGTTATACGTTAGTACGTAATAGTATATAACGTTATATGTCATAAGGTAATACTGTATAACGTTATACGTTATTCTGTAATAGTATATAACGTTATACGTCATTACGTAATAGTATATAACGTTATACGTTAGTACGTAATAGTATATAACGTTATATGTCATAAGGTAATACTGTATAACGTTATACGTCATTACGTAATAGTATATAACGTTATACGTCATTACGTAACAGTATATAACGATATAAGTTATAAAGGAATACTACATAACGTTATACGTCATGAGGTAATACTACATAACGTTATACTTCATTACGTAATTGTATATAACGTTATACATTATTACGTTATAGTATATTATGTTATACGTTAGTACGTAATAGTATATAACGTTATACGTCATTACGTAATAGTATATAACGTTATACGTTAGTACGTAATAGTATATAACGTTATATGTCATAAGGTAATACTGTATAACGTTATACGTTATTCTGTAATAGTATATAACGTTATACGTTATTACGTAATAGCATATTACGTTATACGTTAGTACGTAATAGTATATAAAGTTATACGTTATTACGTAATACTATATTACGTTATACGTTAGTACGTAATGGTACATATCGTTATACGTTAGTACGTAATAGTATATAACGTTATACGTCATAACGTAATAGTATATAACGTTACAAGTTATATGAGAATACTACATAACGTTATACGTCATTAGGTAATACTACATAACGTTATACGTCATTAGGTAATACTACATAAAGTTATGCTTCATTACGTAATAGTATATAACGTTATAGGTTATTACGTAATAGTATATTACGTTATGCGTTAGTATGTAATAGCATATAACGTTATACGTCATTTCGTAATAGTATATAACGTTATACGTCATTTAGGTAACCCTACATAACGTTATACGTCATTACGTAATAGTATATAACGTCATACGTTAGTACGTAATATTATATAACGTTATACGTTATAAGGCTATACCACATAACGTTATACGTCATAAGGTAGTACTACATAACGTTATACGTCATAAGGGAATACTACATAACGTTATACGTCATTACGTAATAGAATATAACGTTATACGTTAGTACGTAATAGTATATAACGTTATACGTTAGTGCGTAATAGTATATAATGTTATACGTCATTTAGGTAACACTACATAACGTTATACGTCATTACGTAATAGTATATAACGTTATACGTTAGTACGTAATATTATATAACGTTATACGTTATAAGGCAATACCACTTAACGTTATACGTCATAAGGTAGTACTACATAACGTTATTCGTCATAAGGGAATACTACATAACGTTATACGTCATTACGTAATAGTATATAACGTTGTACGTCAGAACGTAATAGTATATAACGTTACAAGTTATATGAGAATACTACATAACGTTATACGTCATTAGGTAATACTACATAACGTTATACGTCATAAGGGAATACTACATAACGTTATACGTCATTACGTAATAGTATATAACGTTATACGTCATTAGCTAATACTACATAAAGTTATGCTTCATTACGTAATAGTATATAACGTTATACGTCATAACGTAATAGTATATAACGTTACAAGTTATATGAGAACAATACATAACGTTATACGTCATTAGGTAATACTACATAACGTTATACGTCATTAGGTAATACTACATAAAGTTATGCTTCATTACGTAATAGTATATAACGTTATAGGTTATTACGTAATAGTATATTACGTTATGCGTTAGTATGTAATAGCATATAACGTTATACGTTAGTACGTAATAGTATATAACGTTATACGTCATAACGTAATAGTACATGACGTTATACGTTAGCACGCAATAGTATATAACGTTATACGTTAGTACGTAATAGTATATAACGTTATATGTCATGAGGTAATACTGTATAACGTTATACGTTATTCTGTAATAGTATATAACGTTATACGTTATTACGTAATAGTATATTACGTTATACGTTGTACGTAATGGTACATAACGTTATACGTTAGTACGTAATAGTATATAACGTTATGCGTCATTTAGGTAACACAACATAACGTTATACGTCATTACGTAATAGTATATAACATTATACGTCATTAGGGTAACACTACATAACGTTATACGTCATTACGTAATAGTATATATCGTTATACGTTATAAGGAAATACCACATAACGTTATACGTCATAAGGTAATACTACATAACGTTATACGTCATAAGGTAATAGTATATAACGTTATACGTCATTTAGGTAACACTACATAACGTTATACGTCATTACGTAATAGTATATAAAGTTATACGTTAGTACGTAATATTATTATAACGTTATACGTTATAAGGCAATACCACATAACGTTATACGTCATAAGGTAATACTACATAACGTTATACGTCATAAGGTAATGCTACATAACGTTATACGTCATTACGTAATAGTATATAACGTTATACGTCATTACGTAATAGTATATAACGTTATACGTTAGTACGTAATATTATATAACGTTATACGTTATAAGGCAATACCAAATAACGTTATACGTCATAAGGTAATACTACATCACGTTATACGTCATTTAGGTACCACTACATAACGTTATACGTTATTACGTAATAGTATATAACGTTATACGTCATAACGTAATAGTATATAACGTTATAAGTTATATGGGAATACTACATAACGTTATACGTCATTTAGGTACCACTAAATAACGTTATACGTTATTACGTAATAGCATATCACGTTATACGTTAGTACGTAATAGTATATAAAGCTATAAGTTATAAAGGAATACTATATAACGTTATACGTCATTAGGTAATACTACATAACGTTATGCTTCATTACTTAATAGTATATAACGTTATACGTTATTACGTAATAGTATATTACGTTATGCGTTAGTATGTAATAGTATATAACGTTATACGTTAGTACGTAATAGTATATAACGTTATACGTTATAAGGCAATACCACATAAAGTTATACGTCATAAGGTAATACTACATAACGTTATACGTCATAACGTAATACTACATAACGTTATACGTCATTACGTAATAGTATATAACGTTATACGTCATTAGGTAATACTACATAACGTTATGCTTCATTACTTAATAGTATATAACGTTATACGTTATTACGTAATAGTGTATTACGTTATACGTTATTACGTAATAGTATATAACGTTATACGTTAGTACGTAATAGTATATTACGTTATACGTTAGTACGTAGTGGTACATATCGTTATACGTTAGTACGTAATAGTATATAACGTTATACATCATAACGTAATAGTATATAACGTTACAAGTTATATGAGAACAATACATAACGTTATACGTCATTAGGTAATACTACATAACGTTATACGTCATTAGGTAATACTACATAAAGTTATGCTTCATTACGTAATAGTATATAACGTTATAGGTTATTACGTAATAGTATATTACGTTATGCGTTAGTATGTAATAGCATATAACGTTATACGTCATTTCGTAATAGTATATAACGTTATACGTCATTTAGGTAACCCTACATAACGTTATACGTCATTACGTAATAGTATATAACGTCATACGTTAGTACGTAATATTATATAACGTTATACGTTATAAGGCTATACCACATAACGTTATACGTCATAAGGTAGTACTACATAACGTTATACGTCATAAGGGAATACTACATAACGTTATACGTCATTACGTAATAGAATATAACGTTATACGTTAGTACGTAATAGTATATAACGTTATACGTTAGTGCGTAATAGTATATAATGTTATACGTCATTTAGGTAACACTACATAACGTTATACGTCATTACGTAATAGTATATAACGTTATACGTTAGTACGTAATATTATATAACGTTATACGTTATAAGGCAATACCACTTAACGTTATACGTCATAAGGTAGTACTACATAACGTTATTCGTCATAAGGGAATACTACATAACGTTATACGTCATTACGTAATAGTATATAACGTTGTACGTCATAACGTAATAGTATATAACGTTACAAGTTATATGAGAATACTACATAACGTTATACGTCATTAGGTAATACTACATAACGTTATACGTCATAAGGGAATACTACATAACGTTATACGTCATTACGTAATTGTATATAACGTTATACGTCATTAGCTAATACTACATAAAGTTATGCTTCATTACGTAATAGTATATAACGTTATACGTCATAACGTAATAGTATATAACGTTACAAGTTATATGAGAACAATACATAACGTTATACGTCATTAGGTAATACTACATAACGTTATACGTCATTAGGTAATACTACATAAAGTTATGCTTCATTACGTAATAGTATATAACGTTATAGGTTATTACGTAATAGTATATTACGTTATGCGTTAGTATGTAATAGCATATAACGTTATACGTTAGTACGTAATAGTATATAACGTTATACGTCATAACGTAATAGTACATGACGTTATACGTTAGCACGCAATAGTATATAACGTTATACGTTAGTACGTAATAGTATATAACGTTATATGTCATGAGGTAATACTGTATAACGTTATACGTTATTCTGTAATAGTATATAACGTTATACGTTATTACGTAATAGTATATTACGTTATACGTTGTACGTAATGGTACATAACGTTATACGTTAGTACGTAATAGTATATAACGTTATGCGTCATTTAGGTAACACAACATAACGTTATACGTCATTACGTAATAGTATATAACATTATACGTCATTAGGGTAACACTACATAACGTTATACGTCATTACGTAATAGTATATATCGTTATACGTTATAAGGAAATACCACATAACGTTATACGTCATAAGGTAATACTACATAACGTTATACGTCATAAGGTAATAGTATATAACGTTATACGTCATTTAGGTAACACTACATAACGTTATACGTCATTACGTAATAGTATATAAAGTTATACGTTAGTACGTAATATTATTATAACGTTATACGTTATAAGGCAATACCACATAACGTTATACGTCATAAGGTAATACTACATAACGTTATACGTCATAAGGTAATGCTACATAACGTTATACGTCATTACGTAATAGTATATAACGTTATACGTCATTACGTAATAGTATATAACGTTATACGTTAGTACGTAATATTATATAACGTTATACGTTATAAGGCAATACCAAATAACGTTATACGTCATAAGGTAATACTACATCACGTTATACGTCATTTAGGTACCACTACATAACGTTATACGTTATTACGTAATAGTATATAACGTTATACGTCATAACGTAATAGTATATAACGTTATAAGTTATATGGGAATACTACATAACGTTATACGTCATTTAGGTACCACTAAATAACGTTATACGTTATTACGTAATAGCATATCACGTTATACGTTAGTACGTAATAGTATATAAAGCTATAAGTTATAAAGGAATACTATATAACGTTATACGTCATTAGGTAATACTACATAACGTTATGCTTCATTACTTAATAGTATATAACGTTATACGTTATTACGTAATAGTATATTACGTTATGCGTTAGTATGTAATAGTATATAACGTTATACGTTAGTACGTAATAGTATATAACGTTATACGTTATAAGGCAATACCACATAAAGTTATACGTCATAAGGTAATACTACATAACGTTATACGTCATAACGTAATACTACATAACGTTATACGTCATTACGTAATAGTATATAACGTTATACGTCATTAGGTAATACTACATAACGTTATGCTTCATTACTTAATAGTATATAACGTTATACGTTATTACGTAATAGTGTATTACGTTATACGTTATTACGTAATAGTATATAACGTTATACGTTAGTACGTAATAGTATATTACGTTATACGTTAGTACGTAGTGGTACATATCGTTATACGTTAGTACGTAATAGTATATAACGTTATACATCATAACGTAATAGTATATAACGTTACAAGTTATATGAGAATACTACATAACGTTATACGTCATTAGGTAATACTACATAACGATATACGTCATTATTTAATACTACATAACGTTATGCTTCATTACGTAATAGTATATAACGTTATAGGTTATTACGTAGTAGTATATTACGTCATGCGTTAGTTTGTAATAGCATATAACGTTATTCGTTAGTACGTAATAGTATATAACGTTATACGTCATAACGTAATAGTACATAACGTTATACGTTAGTACGTAATAGTATATAACGTTATACATCATAACGTAATAGTATATAACGTTACAAGTTATATGAGAATACTACATAACGTTATACGTCATTAGGTAATACTACATAACGTTATGCTTCATTACGTAATACTATATAACGTTATACGTCATTACGTAATAGTGTATAAAGTTATACGTTAGTACGTAATAGTATATAATGTTATATGTCATAAGGTAATACTATATAACGTTATACGTTATTCTGTAATAGTATATAACGTTATACCTTAGTACTTAATGGTACATAACGTTATACGTCATTAGGTAATACTACATAACGTTATACGTCATTAGGTAATACTACATAACGTTATACGTCATAAGGGAATACTACATAACGTTATTCGTCATTACGTAATAGTATATAACGTTATACTTCATTACATAATAGTATATAACGTTATACGTTAGTACGTAATAGTATATAACGTTATACGTTAGTACGTAATAGTATATAATGTTATATGTCATAAGGTAATACTATATAACGTTATACGTTATTCTGTAATAGTATATAACGTTATACTTTAGTACGTATTAGTATATAACGTTATACGTCATTTAGGTAACCCTACATAACGTTATACGTCATTACGTAATAGTATATAACGTTATACGTTAGTACGTAATATTATATAACGTTATACGTTAGTGCGTAATAGTATATAACGTTATATCTCATAAGGTAATACTATATAACGTTATACGTTATTCTGTAATAGTATATAACGTTTGCGTTATTACGTAATGGTATATAACGTTAGACGTCATTACGTAATAGTGTATAACGTTATACGTCATTACGTAATAGTATATAACGTTATACGTCATTTAGGTAACACTACATAACGTTATACGTCATTACGTAATAGTATATAACGTTATACGTTAGTACGTAATATTATATAACGTTATACGTTATAAGGCAATACCACATAACGTTATACGTCATAAGGTAGTACTACATAACGCTATACGTCTTAAGGGAATACTACATAACGTTATACGTCATTACGTAATAGTATATAACGTTATACGTTAGTGCGTAATAGTATATAACGTTATATCTCATAAGGTAATACTATATAACGTTATACGTTATTCTGTAATAGTATATAACGTTTGCGTTATTACGTAATGGTATATAACGTTAGACGTCATTACGTAATAGTGTATAACGTTATACGTCATTACGTAATAGTATATAACGTTATACGTTAGTACGTAATAGTATATAACGTTATATGTCATAAGGTAATACTGTATAACGTTATACGTTATTCTGTAATAGTATATAACGTTATACGTTATTACGTAATAGTATATTACGTTATACGTTGTACGTAATGGTACATAACGTTATACGTTAGTACGTAATAGTATATAACGTTACACGTCATTTAGGTAACACTACATAACGTTATACCTCATTACGTAATAGTATATATCGTTATACGTTAGTACGTAATAGTATATAAAGTTATACGTTATTATGTAATAGTATATAACGTTATACGTTATAAGGAAATACCACATAACGTTATACGTCATAAGGTAATACTACATAACGTTATACGTCATAAGGTAATTCTACATAACGTTATACGTCATTACGTAATAGTATATAATGTTATACGTCATAATGTAATAGTATATTACGTTATACGTTAGTACGTAATAGTATATAACGTTATATGTCATTACGTAATAGTATATAACGTTATACGTCATTTTGTAATAGTATATTACGTTATACTTTAGTACGTAATAGTATACAGTAGCGGACAAAAGTTTAAGACGATGATTTGTAAACCGGATTACAAACATCTTATACGCATATTGTTCTTCTATTCGGTTTGTCTCTTTGGAATAACGTAGCTGTATGTTTGACCTTCGTAACCTCAGACAGTCAGTTGTTAAATACAAACAATGTAGGAGTTACAACAGTTAGTTACCGCCTAGCACTTGGAAACAGTGGACATTAGTTTAAGACGATCTGTGTAAAACGTGAGTACGAGTACAGTTTTTGAACATTTTGATTCTGGAATGTCAAAATCATTGTTTAGTGTACCTTTTATTGCTTAAAATTCATTTAGGTAGGAACAGACTATGGGTAAATCAAAGAATTTACTTGAAAACGAAAGGGAACAAATCGTAAGGCTGCGAAAGCAAAGTAAAACCTTCACCGAAATAGCAAATATAGTGAACAGGTCAGAAACAGCTTGTAAACAAGCTTGGTATAAATGTTTAAAGACAGGCATGTATTGCGATCAACCGAAAAACGGAAGACCACGGAAAACAACACCGAAAATGGATCGCCGGATTCATCGATTGAGCGAAAAGGATCGTTTTCGTAGTGCAAATAATATTGCTGCGGAGATAAACTATGAAAACGATACACAAATTAGTGCTAGAACTGTTAGGAGAAGATTAGAAGACTTTAACTTAAGAGGACGAAAACCCCAAAAGAAACCACTGCTGAGTTCTAGGAATCGAAAAAGACGACTTGCATTTGCTAAAGCTCATAAGCATTGGACAAGTGAAGATTGGCAAAAGGTATTGTTTTCTGACGAATCGAAATTCAATCGCGTCTGTTCTGACGGGATACGGTACGTTAGACGTCGAATTGGCGAAAGTTTGAAAACACAGTGCGTTTTAAAAACTCTTAAACATGGTGGTGGCAACGTTATGGTGTGGGCGTGTTTTTCTCGAAGCGGCCCTGGTCCGATATGTCGTATCAATGGAATTATGGACCGTTTTCAATACAAGGACATACTCAAGAACACAATGTTACCTTTTGCACGCAACAATATGAGTGATGATTTTATTTTTCAAAATGATAATGATCCGAAGCACACGGCTCGGGTTGTGAAACAGTTTTTTCAAGAAGAAAATATCACCGTGCTGCCGTGGCCGTCGCAATCACCAGACATTAACCCAATCGAGAATTTGTGAAGCATCATAAAAAAGACAGTACAAGGTTATAAACCGAAAAATTTAAATGAACTTTACTCTGCGATTGAAACAGCCTGGAATAATATTACGGTAGATTAATATAAAAAATTAATAGATTCTATGCCAAGAAGATGTACCGAAGGGATAAGAAATAACGGATATTGAACAAAATATTGAATTTAAACAAAAATTGTGTATATTTTTTAACCAAAAATTAATATTTTTTGTATAGTCTTAAACTTTTGACCGACGAAATATTATACAGATTTCGTTCCTTTTTTATAACTTAGCTATTGAGCAAAATATCAAAATGAAATTTTTTTTCTAAGTGTACAAACAAATGTACAATTAGTTAACACCAAAAGTAGAACACCGTATTTATATTTTTTATGGAAAGTAAATCAATTATTTATTTCTTCCATTTCGTCTTAAACTTTTGTCCGCTACTGTATAACGTTTATACGTCTTTTAGGTAACATTACATAACGTTATACGTCATTACGTAATAGTATATAACGTTATACGTTAGTACGTAATATTATATAACGTTATACGATATAAGGCAATAACACATAACGTTATACGTCATAAGGTAATACTACATAACGTTATACGACATAAGGTAATACTACATAACGTTATACGTCATTACGTAATAGTATATAACGTTATACGTCATTTAGGTAACACTACATAACGTTATACGTCATTACGTAATAGTATATAAAGTTATACGTTAGTACGTAATATTATTATAACGTTATACGTTATAAGGCAATACCACATAACGTTATACGTCATAAGGTAATACTACATAACGTTATACGTCATAAGGTAATGCTACATAACGTTATACGTCATTACGTAATAGTATATAACGTTATACGTCATTACGTAATAGTATATAACGTTATACGTCATTACGTAACAGTATATAACGATATAAGTTATAAAGGAATACTACATAACGTTATACGTCATGAGGTAATACTACATAACGTTATACTTCATTACGTAATTGTATATAACGTTATACATTATTACGTTATAGTATATTATGTTATACGTTAGTACGTAATAGTATATAACGTTATACGTCATTACGTAATAGTATATAACGTTATACGTTAGTACGTAATAGTATATAACGTTATATGTCATAAGGTAATACTGTATAACGTTATACGTTATTCTGTAATAGTATATAACGTTATACGTTATTACGTAATAGCATATTACGTTATACGTTAGTACGTAATAGTATATAAAGTTATACGTTATTACGTAATACTATATTACGTTATACGTTAGTACGTAATGGTACATATCGTTATACGTTAGTACGTAATAGTATATAACGTTATACGTCATAACGTAATAGTATATAACGTTACAAGTTATATGAGAATACTACATAACGTTATACGTCATTAGGTAATACTACATAACGTTATACGTCATTAGGTAATACTACATAAAGTTATGCTTCATTACGTAATAGTATATAACGTTATAGGTTATTACGTAATAGTATATTACGTTATGCGTTAGTATGTAATAGCATATAACGTTATACGTCATTTCGTAATAGTATATAACGTTATACGTCATTTAGGTAACCCTACATAACGTTATACGTCATTACGTAATAGTATATAACGTTATACGTTAGTACGTAATATTATATAACGTTATACGTTATAAGGCTATACCACATAACGTTATACGTCATAAGGTAGTACTACATAACGTTATACGTCATAAGGGAATACTACATAACGTTATACGTCATTACGTAATAGAATATAACGTTATACGTTAGTACGTAATAGTATATAACGTTATACGTTAGTGCGTAATAGTATATAATGTTATACGTCATTTAGGTAACACTACATAACGTTATACGTCATTACGTAATAGTATATAACGTTATACGTTAGTACGTAATATTATATAACGTTATACGTTATAAGGCAATACCACTTAACGTTATACGTCATAAGGTAGTACTACATAACGTTATTCGTCATAAGGGAATACTACATAACGTTATACGTCATTACGTAATAGTATATAACGTTGTACGTCATAACGTAATAGTATATAACGTTACAAGTTATATGAGAATACTACATAACGTTATACGTCATTAGGTAATACTACATAACGTTATACGTCATAAGGGAATACTACATAACGTTATACGTCATTACGTAATAGTATATAACGTTATACGTCATTAGCTAATACTACATAAAGTTATGCTTCATTACGTAATAGTATATAACGTTATACGTCATAACGTAATAGTATATAACGTTACAAGTTATATGAGAACAATACATAACGTTATACGTCATTAGGTAATACTACATAACGTTATACGTCATTAGGTAATACTACATAAAGTTATGCTTCTTTACGTAATAGTATATAACGTATACTATTACGTATATATAACGTTACAAGTTATATGGGAATACTACATAACGTTATACGTCATTAGGTAATACTACATAACGTTATACGTCATAAGGTAATACTACATCACGTTATACGTCATTTAGGTACCACTAAATAACGTTATACGTTATTACGTAATAGCATATCACGTTATACGTTAGTACGTAATAGTATATAAAGCTATAAGTTATAAAGGAATACTATATAACGTTATACGTCATTAGGTAATACTACATAACGTTATGCTTCATTACTTAATAGTATATAACGTTATACGTTATTACGTAATAGTATATTACGTTATGCGTTAGTATGTAATAGTATATAACGTTACAAGTTATATGGGAATACTACATAACGTTATACGTCATTAGGTAATACTACATAACGTTATACGTCATAAGGGAATACTACATAACGTTATTCGTCATTACGTAATAGTATATAACGTTATGCGTCATTTAGGTAACACAACATAACGTTATACGTCATTACGTAATAGTATATAACATTATACGTCATTAGGGTAACACTACATAACGTTATACGTCATTACGTATTAGTATATAACGTTATACGTCATTTAGGTAACCCTACATAACGTTATACGTCATTACGTAATAGTATATAACGTTATACGTTAGTACGTAATATTATATAACGTTATACGTTAGTGCGTAATAGTATATAACGTTATATCTCATAAGGTAATACTATATAACGTTATACGTTATTCTGTAATAGTATATAACGTTTGCGTTATTACGTAATGGTATATAACGTTAGACGTCATTACGTAACAGTGTATAACGTTATACGTCATTGCGTAATAGTATATAACGTTATACGTCATTTAGGTAACACTACATAACGTTATACGTCATTACGTAATAGTATATAACGTTATACGTTAGTACGTAATATTATATAACGTTATACGTTATAAGGCAATACCACATAACGTTATACGTCATAAGGTAGTACTACATAACGCTATACGTCTTAAGGGAATACTACATAACGTTATACGTCATTACGTAATAGTATATAACGTTATACGTCATCACGTAATAGTATATAACGTTATACGTTAGTACGTAATAGTATATAACGTTATACGTTAGTGCGTAATAGTATATAACGTTATATCTCATAAGGTAATACTATATAACGTTATACGTTATTCTGTAATAGTATATAACGTTTGCGTTATTACGTAATGGTATATAACGTTAGACGTCATTACGTAATAGTGTATAACGTTATACGTCATTACGTAATAGTATATAACGTTATACGTTAGTACGTAATAGTATATAACGTTATATGTCATAAGGTAATACTGTATAACGTTATACGTTATTCTGTAATAGTATATAACGTTATACGTTATTACGTAATAGTATATTACGTTATACGTTGTACGTAATGGTACATAACGTTATACGTTAGTACGTAATAGTATATAACGTTACACGTCATTTAGGTAACACTACATAACGTTATACGTCATTACGTAATAGTATATAACATTATACGTCATTTAGGTAACACTACATAACGTTATACCTCATTACGTAATAGTATATATCGTTATACGTTAGTACGTAATAGTATATAACGTTATACGTTATTACGTAATAGTATATAACGTTATACGTTATAAGGAAATACCACATAACGTTATACGTCATAAGGTAATACTACATAACGTTATACGTCATAAGGTAATTCTACATAACGTTATACGTCATTACGTAATAGTATATAATGTTATACGTCATAATGTAATAGTATATTACGTTATACGTTAGTACGTAATAGTATATAACGTTATACGTCATTACGTAATAGTATATAACGTTATACGTTAGTACGTAATAGTATATAACGTTATATGTCATAAGGTAATACTGTATAACGTTATACGTTATTCTGTAATAGTATATAACGTTATACGTTATTACGTAATAGTATATTACGTTATACGTTAGTACGTAATAGTATATAACGTTATATGTCATTACGTAATAGTATATAACGTTATACGTCATTATGTAATAGTATATTACGTTATACTTTAGTACGTAATAGTATATAACGTTTATACGTCTTTTAGGTAACATTACATAACGTTATACGTCATTACGTAATAGTATATAACGTTATACGTTAGTACGTAATATTATATAACGTTATACGATATAAGGCAATAACACATAACGTTATACGTCATAAGGTAATACTACATAACGTTATACGACATAAGGTAATACTACATAACGTTATACGTCATTACGTAATAGTATATAACGTTATACGTCATTTAGGTAACACCACATAACGTTATACGTCATTACGTAATAGTATATAAAGTTATACGTTAGTACGTAATATTATTATAACGTTATACGTTATAAGGCAATACCACATAACGTTATACGTCATAAGGTAATACTACATAACGTTATACGTCATAAGGTAATGCTACATAACGTTATACGTCATTACGTAATAGTATATAACGTTATACGTCATTACGTAATAGTATATAACGTTATACGTCATTACGTAACAGTATATAACGTTATAAGTTATAAAGGAATACTACATAACGTTATACGTAATGAGGTAATACTACATAACGTTATACTTCATTACGTAATTGTATATAACGTTATACATTAGTACGTAATATTATATAACGTTATACGTTATAAGGCAATACCAAATAACGTTATACGTCATAAGGTAATACTACATCACGTTATACGTCATTTAGGTACCACTACATAACGTTATACGTTATTACGTAATAGCATATTACGTTATACGTTAGTACGTAATAGTATATAAAGTTATACGTTATTACGTAATACTATATTACGTTATACGTTAGTACGTAATGGTACATATCGTTATACGTTAGTACGTAATAGTATATAACGTTATACGTCATAACGTAATAGTATATAACGTTACAAGTTATATGAGAATACTACATAACGTTATACGTCATTAGGTAATACTACATAACGTTATACGTCATTAGGTAATACTACATAAAGTTATGCTTCATTACTTAATAGTATATAACGTTATAGGTTATTACGTAATAGTACATTACGTTATGCGTTAGTATGTAATAGCATATAACGTTATACGTTAGTACGTAATAGTATATAACGTTATACGTCATAACGTAATAGTACATGACGTTATATGTTAGTACGCAATAGTATATAACGTTTTACGTTAGTACGTAATATTATATAACGTTATACGTTATAAGGCAATACCACATAACGTTATATGTCATTACGTAATAGTGTATAACGTTATACGTAATTACGTAATAGTATATTGCGTTATACGTTAGTCCGTAATGGTACATAACGTTATACGTCATTAGGTAATACTACATAACGTTATACGTCATAAGGGAATACTACATAACGTTATACGTCATTACGTAATAGTATATAACGTTATACGTCATTTAGGTAACCCTACATAACGTTATACGTCATTACGTAATAGTATATAACGTTATACGTTAGTACGTAATATTATATAACGTTATACGTTATAAGGCTATACCACATAACGTTATACGCCATAAGGTAGTACTACATAACGTTATACGTCATAAGGGAATACTACATAACGTTATACGTCATTACGTAATAGAATATAACGTTATACGTTAGTACGTAATAGTATATAACGTTATACGTTAGTGCGTAATAGTATATAATGTTATACGTCATTTAGGTAACACTACATAACGTTATACGTCATTACGTAATAGTATATAACGTTATACGTTAGTACGTAATATTATATAACGTTATACGTTATAAGGCAATACCACTTAACGTTATACGTCATAAGGTAGTACTACATAACGTTATTCGTCATAAGGGAATACTACATAACGTTATACGTCATTACGTAATAGTATATAACGTTGTACGTCATAACGTAATAGTATATAACGTTACAAGTTATATGAGAATACTACATAACGTTATACGTCATTAGGTAATACTACATAACGTTATACGTCATAAGGGAATACTACATAACGTTATACGTCATTACGTAATAGTATATAACGTTATACGTCATTAGCTAATACTACATAAAGTTATGCTTCATTACGTAATAGTATATAACGTTATACGTCATAATGTAATAGTATATAACGTTACAAGTTATATGAGAATACTACATAACGTTATACGTCATTAGGTAATACTACATAACGTTATACGTCATTAGGTAATACTACATAAAGTTATGCTTCATTACGTAATAGTATATAACGTTATAGGTTATTACGTAATAGTATATTACGTTATGCGTTAGTATGTAATAGCATATAACGTTATACGTTAGTACGTAATAGTATATAACGTTATACGTTATAACGTAATAGTACATGACGTTATACGTTAGTACGCAATAGTATATAACGTTATACGTTAGTACGTAATAGTATATAACGTTATGCGTCATTTAGGTAACACAACATAACGTTATACGTCATTACGTAATAGTATATAACATTATACGTCATTAGGGTAACACTACATAACGTTATACGTCATTACGTAATAGTATATATCGTTATACGTTAGTACGTAATAGTATATAACGTTATACGTTATTACGTAATAGTATATAACGTTATACGTCATAACGTAATAGTATATAACGTTACAAGTTATATGGGAATACTACATAACGTTATACGTCATTAGGTAATACTACATAACGTTATACGTCATAAGGTAATACTACATCACGTTATACGTCATTTAGGTACCACTAAATAACGTTATACGTTATTACGTAATAGCATATCACGTTATACGTTAGTACGTAATAGTATATAAAGCTATAAGTTATAAAGGAATACTATATAACGTTATACGTCATTAGGTAATACTACATAACGTTATGCTTCATTACTTAATAGTATATAACGTTATACGTCATTACGTAATAGTATATAACGTTATACGTCATTACGTAACAGTATATAACGTTATAAGTTATAAAGGAATACTACATAACGTTATACGTCATGAGGTAATACTACATAACGTTATACGACATAAGGTAATACTACATAACGTTATACGTAATTACGTAATAGTATATAACGTTATACGTCATTTAGGTAACACTACATAACGTTATACGTCATTACGTAATAGTATATAAAGTTATACGTTAGTACGTAATATTATTATAACGTTATACGTTATAAGGCAATACCACATAACGTTATACGTCATAAGGTAATACTACATAACGTTATACGTCATAAGGTAATGCTACATAACGTTATACGTCATTACGTAATAGTATATAACGTTATACGTCATTACGTAATAGTATATAACGTTATACGACATTACGTAACAGTATATAACGTTATAAGTTATAAAGGAATACTACATAACGTTATACGTCATGAGGTAATACTACATAACGTTATACTTCATTACGTAATTGTATATAACGTTATACATTATTACGTTATAGTATATTACGTTATACGTTAGTACGTAATAGTATATAACGTTATACGTTAGTACGTAATATTATATAACGTTATACGTTATAAGGCAATACCAAATAACGTTATACGTCATAAGGTAATACTACATCACGTTATACGTCATTTAGGTACCACTACATAACGTTATACGTTATTACGTAATAGCATATTACGTTATACGTTAGTACGTAATAGTATATAAAGTTATACGTTATTACGTAATACTATATTACGTTATACGTTAGTACGTAATGGTACATATCGTTATACGTTAGTACGTAATAGTATGTAACGTTATACGTCATAACGTTATAGTATATAACGTTACAAGTTATATGAGAATACTACATAACGTTATACGTCATTAGGTAATACTACATAACGTTATACGTCATTAGGTAATACTACATAAAGTTATGCTTCATTACGTAATAGTATATAACGTTATAGGTTATTACGTAATAGTATATTACGTTATGCGTTAGTATGTAATAGCATATAACGTTATACGTTAGTACGTAATAGTATATAACGTTATACGTCATAACGTAATAGTACATGACGTTATATGTTAGTACGCAATAGTATATAACGTTTTACGTTAGTACGTAATATTATATAACGTTATACGTTATAAGGCAATACCACATAACGTTATACGTCATTACGTAATAGTGTATAACGCTATACGTTATTACGTAATAGTATATTACGTTATACGTTAGTCCGTAATGGTACATAACGTTATACGTCATTAGGTAATACTACATAACGTTATACGTCATAAGGGAATACTACATAACGTTATACGTCATTACGTAATAGTATATAACGTTATACGTCATTTAGGTAACCCTACATAACGTTATACGTCATTACGTAATAGTATATAACGTTATACGTTAGTACGTAATATTATATAACGTTATACGTTATAAGGCTATACCACATAACGTTATACGTCATAAGGTAGTACTACATAACGTTATACGTCATAAGGGAATACTACATAACGTTATACGTCATTACGTAATAGAATATAACGTTATACGTTAGTACGTAATAGTATATAACGTTATACGTTAGTGCGTAATAGTATATAATGTTATACGTCATTTAGGTAACACTACATAACGTTATACGTCATTACGTAATAGTATATAACGTTATACGTTAGTACGTAATATTATATAACGTTATACGTTATAAGGCAATACCACTTAACGTTATACGTCATAAGGTAGTACTACATAACGTTATTCGTCATAAGGGAATACTACATAACGTTATACGTCATTAGGTAATACTACATAACGTTATACGTCATAAGGGAATACTACATAACGTTATACGTCATTACGTAATAGTATATAACGTTATACGTCATTAGGTAATACTACATAAAGTTATGCTTCATTACGTAATAGTATATAACGTTATACGTCATAACGTAATAGTATATAACGTTACAAGTTATATGAGAATACTACATAACGTTATACGTCATTAGGTAATACTACATAACGTTATACGTCATTAGGTAATACTACATAAAGTTATGCTTCATTACGTAATAGTATATAACGTTATAGGTTATTACGTAATAGTATATTACGTTATGCGTTAGTATGTAATAGCATATAACGTTATACGTTAGTACGTAATAGTATATAACGTTATACGTCATAACGTAATAGTACATGACGTTATACGTTAGTACGCAATAGTATATAACGTTATACGTTAGTACGTAATAGTATATAACGTTATATGTCATGAGGTAATACTGTATAACGTTATACGTTATTCTGTAATAGTATATAACGATATACGTTATTACGTAATAGTATATTACGTTATACGTTGTACGTAATGGTACATAACGTTATACGTTGTACGTAATGGTACATAACGTTATACGTTAGTACGTAATAGTATATAACGTTATACGTCATTTAGGTAACACAACATAACGTTATACGTCATTACGTAATAGTATATAACATTATACGTCATTAGGGTAACACTACATAACGTTATACGTCATTACGTAATAGTATATATCGTTATACGTTAGTACGTAATAGTATATAACGTTATACGTTATTACGTAATAGTATATAACGTTATACGTCATAACGTAATAGTATATAACGTTACAAGGTATATGGGAATACTACATAACGTTATACGTCATTAGGTAATACTACATAACGTTATACGTCATAAGGTAATACTACATCACGTTATACGTCATTAGGTAATACTACATAACGTTATACGTCATAAGGGAATACTACATAACGTTATTCGTCATTACGTAATAGTATATAACGTTACACTTCATTACATAATAGTATATAACGTTATACGTTAGTACGTAATAGTATATAACGTTATACGTTAGTACGTAATAGTATATAATGTTATATGTCATAAGGTAATACTATATAACGTTATACGTTATTCTGTAATAGTATATAACGTTATACTTTAGTACGTATTAGTATATAACGTTATACGTCATTTAGGTAACCCTACATAACGTTATACGTCATTACGTAATAGTATATAACGTTTTACGTTAGTACGTAATATTATATAACGTTATACGATATACGGCAATACTATATAACGTTATACGTTATTCTGTAATAGTATATAACGTTTTACTTTAGTACGTATTAGTATATAACGTTATACGTCATTTAGGTAACCCTACATAACGTTATACGTCATTACGTAATAGTATATAACGTTATACGTTAGTACGTAATATTATATAACGTTATACGTTATAAGGCAATACCACATAACGTTATACGTCATAAGGTAATACTACATAACGTTATACGTCATTACGTAATAGTATATAACGTTATACGTCATTATGTAATAGTAAATTACGTTATACGTCATAACGTAATAGTACATAACGTTATACGTTAGTACGTAATAGTATATAACGTTTTACGTTAGTACGTAATATTATATAACGTTATACGATATAAGGCAATACCACATAACGTTATACGTCATTAGGTAATACTACATAACGTTATACGATATAAGGCAATACTATATAACGTTATACGTTATTCTGTAATAGTATATAACGTTTTACTTCAGTACGTATTAGTATATAACGTTATACGTCATTTAGGTAACCCTACATAACGTTATACGTCATTACGTAATAGTATATAACGTTATACGTCATTATGTAATAGTAAATTACGTTATACGTCATAACGTAATAGTACATAACGTTATACGTTAGTACGTAATAGTATATAACGTTATACGTTAGTACGTAATAGTATATAATGTTATATGTCATAAGGTAATACTATATAACGTTATACGTTATTCTGTAATAGTATATAACGTTATACTTTAGTACGTATTAGTATATAACGTTATACGTCATTTAGGTAACCCTACATAACGTTATACGTCATTACGTAATAGTATATAACGTTATACGTTACTACGTAATAGTATATAACGTTATACGTCATTTAGGTAACACTACATAACGTTATACGTCATTACGTAATAGTATATAACGTTATACGTCATTACGTAATAATATATAACGTTATACGTCATTTAGGTAACACTACATAACGTTATACGTCATTACGTAATAGTATATAACGTTATACGTCATTACGTAATAATATATAACGTTATACGTCATTACGAATAGTATATAACGTTACACGTTAGTACGTAATATTATATAACGTTATACGTTATAAGGCAATACCACATAACGTTATACGTCATAAGGTAGTACTACATAACGTTATACGTCATAAGGGAATACTACATAACGTTATACGTCATTACGTAATAGTATATAACGTCATACGTCATTACGTAATAGTATATAACGTTATACGTTAGTACGTAATAGTATATAACGTTATATGTCATAAGGGAATACTGTATAACGTTATACGTTATTCTGTAATAGTATATAACGTTATACGTCATTACGTAATGGTATATAACGTTATACGTCATTACGTAATAGTATATAACGTTATACGTCATTACGTAATAGTGTATAAAGTTATACGTTATTACGTAATAGTATATTACGTTATACGTTAGAACGTAGTGGTACATATCGTTATACGTTAGTACGTAATAGTATATAACGTTATACGTCATAACGTAATAGTATATAACGTTACAAGTTATATGAGAATACTACATAACGTTATACGTCATTAGGTAATACTACATAACGATATACGTCATTAGGTAATACTACATAACGTTATGCTTCATTACGTAATAGTATATAACGTTATAAGTTATTACGTAATAGTATATTACGTCATGCGTTAGTATGTAATAGCATATAACGTTATACGTTAGTACGTAATAGTATATAACGTTATACGTCATAACGTAATAGTACATAACGTTATACGTTAGTACGTAATAGTATATAACGTTATACATCATAACGTAATAGTATATAACGTTACAAGTTATATGAGAATACTACATAACGTTATACGTCATTAGGTAATACTACATAACGTTATACGTCATAAGGGAATACTACATAACGTTATACGTCATTACGTAATAGTATATAACGTTATACGTCATTACGTAATAGTATATAACGTTATACGTTAGTACGTAATAGTATATAACGTTATACGTTAGTACGTAATAATATATATTGTTATATGTCATAAGGTAATTCTATATAACGTTATACGTTATTCTGTAATGGTATATAACGTTATACTTTAGTACGTATTAGTATATAACGTTATACGTCATTTAGGTAACCCTACATAACGTTATACGTCATTACGTAATAGTATATAACGTTATACGTTAGTACGTAATAGTATATAACGTTATACGTTATAAGGCAATACCACATAACGTTATACGTCATAAGGTAATACTACATAACGTTATACGTCATTACGTAATAGTATATAATGTTATATGTCATAAGGTAATACTATATAACGTTATACGTTATTCTGTAATAGTATGTAACGTTATACTTTAGTACGTATTAGTATATAACGTTATACGTCATTTAGGTAACCCTACATAACGTTATACGTCATTACGTAATAGTATATAACGTTATACGTTAGTACGTAATAGTATATAACGTTATACGTCATTTAGGTAATACTACATAACGTTATACGTCATTACGTAATAGTATATAACGTTATACGTCATTACGTAATAGTATATAACGTTATACGTTAGTACGTAATAGTATATAACGTTATATGTAATAAGGTAATACTGTATAACGTTATACGTTATTCTGTAATAGTATATAACGTTATACGTTATTACGTAATAGTATATTACGTTATACGTTGTACGTAATGGTACAAAACGTTATACGTTAGTACGTAATAGTATATAACGTTATACGTCATTTAGGTAACACTACATAACGTTATACGTCATTATGTAATAGTATATAACATTATACGTCATTTAGGTAACACTACATAACGTTATACGTCATTACGTAATAGTATATATCGTTATACGTTAGTACGTAATAGTATATTACGTTATACGTTAGTACGTAGTGGTACATATCGTTATACGTTAGTACGTAATAGTATATAACGTTATACGTCGTAACGTAATAGTATATAACGTTACAAGTTATATGAGAATACTACATAACGTTATACGTCACTAGGTAATACTACATAACGTTATACGTCATTAGGTAATACTACATAACGTTATACGTCATAAGAGAATACTACATAACGTTATTCCTCATTACGTAATAGTATATAACGTTAAACGTCATTACATAATAGTATATAACGTTATACGTTAGTACGTAATAGTATATAACGTTATACGTTAGTACGTAATAGTATATAATGTTATATGTCATAAGGTAATACTATATAACGTTATACGTTATTCTGTAATAGTATATAACGTTATACTTTAGTACGTATTAGTATATAACGTTATACGTCATTTAGGTAACCCTACATAACGTTATACGTCATTACGTAATAGTATATAACGTTATACGTTAGTACGTAATATTATATAACGTTATACGTTATAAGGCAATACCACATAACGTTATACGTCATAAGGTAATACTACATAACGTTATACGTCATTACGTAATAGTATATAACGATATACGTCATTATGTAATAGTAAATTACGTTATACGTCATAACGTAATAGTACATAACGTTATACGTTAGTACGTAATAGTATATAACGTTTTACGTTAGTACGTAATATTATATAACGTTATACGATATAAGGCAATACTATATAACGTTATACGTTATTCTGTAATAGTATATAACGTTTTACTTTAGTACGTATTAGTATATAACGTTATACGTCATTTAGGTAACCCTACATAACGTTATACGTCATTACGTAATAGTATATAACGTTATACGTTAGTACGTAATATTATATAACGTTATACGTTATAAGGCAATACCACATAACGTTATACGTCATAAGGTAATACTACATAACGTTATACGTCAATACGTAATAGTATATAACGTTATACGTCATTATGTAATAGTAAATTACGTTATAAGTCATAACGTAATAGTACATAACGTTATACGTTAGTACGTAATAGTATATAACGTTTTACGTTAGTAGGTAATATTATATAACGTTATACGATATAAGGCAATACCACATAACGTTATACGTCATTAGGTAATACTACATAACGTTATACGTCATAAGGGAATACTACATAACGTTATACGTCATTACGTAATAGTATATAACGTTATACGTCATTACGTAATAGTATATAACGTTATACGTTAGTACATAATAGTATATAATGTTATATGTCATAAGGTAATACTATATAACGTTATACGTTATTCTGTAATAGTATATAACGTTATACTTTAGTACGTATTAGTATATAACGTTATACGTCATTTAGGTAACCCTACATAACGTTATACGTCATTACGTAATAGTATATAACGTTATACGTTAGTACGTAATAGTATATAACGTTATACGACATTTAGGTAACACTACATAACGTTATACGTCATTACGTAATAGTATATAACGTTATACGTCATTTAGGTAACACTACATAACGTTATACGTCATTATGTAATAGTATATAACATTATACGTCATTTAGGTAACACTACATAACGTTATACGTCATTACGTAATAGTATATATCGTTATACGTTAGTACGTAATAGTATATAACGTTATACGTTATTACGTAATAGTATATAACGTTATACGTCATAACGCAATAGTATATAATGTTACAAGTTATATGGACATACTACATAACGTTATACGTCATTAGGTAATACTACATAACGTTATGCTTCATTACTTAATAGTATATAACGTTATACGTTATTACGTAATAGTATATTACGTTATGCGTTAGTATGTAATAGTATATAACGTTATACGTTAGTACGTAATAGTATATAACGTTATACGTTATAAGGCAATACCACATAACGTTATACGTCATAAGGTAATACCACATAACGTTATACGTCATAACGTAATACTACATAACGTTATACGTCATTACGTAATAGTATATAACGTTATACGTTAGTACGTAATATTATATAACATTATACGTTATAAGGCAATACCACATAACGTTATACGTCATTACGTAATAGTATATAACGTTATACGTCATTACGTAATAGTATATATCGTTATACGTTAGTACGTAATAGTATATTACGTTATACGTTAGTACGTAGTGGTACATATCGTTATACGTTAGTACGTAATAGTATATAACGTTATACGTCATAACGTAATAGTATATAACGTTACAAGTTATATGAGAATACTACATAACGTTATACGTCACTAGGTAATACTACATAACGTTATACGTCATTAGGTAATACTACATAACGTTATACGTCATAAGGGAATACTACATAACGTTATTCGTCATTACGTAATAGTATATAACGTTATACGTCATTACATAATAGTATATACCGTTATACGTTAGTACGTAATAGTATATAACGTTATACGTTAGTACGTAATAGTATATAATGTTATATGTCATAAGGTAATACTATATAACGTTATACGTTATTCTGTAATAGTATATAACGTTATACTTTAGTACGTATTAGTATATAACGTTATACGTCATTTAGGTAACCCTACATAACGTTATACGTCATTACGTAATAGTATATAACGTTATACGTTAGTACGTAATATTATATAACGTTATACGTTATAAGGCAATACCACATAACGTTATACGTCATAAGGTAATACTACATAACGTTATACGTCATTACGTAATAGTATATAACGTTATACGTCATTATGTAATAGTAAATTACGTTATACGTCATAACGTAATAGTACATAACGTTATACGTTAGTACGTAATAGTATATAACGTTTTACGTTAGTACGTAATATTATATAACGTTATACGATATAAGGCAATACCACATAACGTTATACGTCATTAGGTAATACTACATAACGTTATACGTCATAAGGGAATACTACATAACGTTATACGTCATTACGTAATAGTATATAACGTTATACGTCATTACGTAATAGTATATAACGTTATACGTTAGTACGTAATAGTATATAACGTTATACGTTAGTACGTAATAGTATATAATGTTATATGTCATAAGGTAATACTATATAACGTTATACGTTATTCTGTAATAGTATATAACGTTATACTTTAGTACGTATTAGTATATAACGTTATACGTCATTTAGGTAACCCTACATAACGTTATACGTCATTACGTAATAGTATATAACGTTATACGTTAGTACGTAATAGTATATAACGTTATACGTCATTTAGGTAACACTACATAACGTTATACGTCATTACGTAATAGTATATAACGTTATACGTCATTACGTAATAATATATAACGTTATACGTCATTACGTAATAGTATATAACGTTACACGTTAGTACGTAATATTATATAACGTTATACGTTATAAGGCAATACCACATAACGTTATACGTCATAAGGTAGTACTTCATAACGTTATGCTTCATTACTTAAGAGTAAATAACGTTATACGTTAGTACGTAATAGTATATAACGTTATATGTCATAAGGTAATACTGTATAACGTTATACGTTATTCTGTAATAGTATATAACGTTATACGTTATTACGTAATAGTATATTACGTTATACGTTGTACGTAATGGTACATAACGTTATACGTTAGTACGTAATAGTATATAACGTTATACGTCATTTAGGTAACACTACATAACGTTATACGTCATTATGTAATAGTATATAACATTATACGTCATTTAGGTAACACTACATAACGTTATACGTCATTACGTAATAATATATAACGTTATACGTCATTACGTAATAGTATATAACGTTACACGTTAGTACGTAATATTATATAACGTTATACGTTATAAGGCAATACCACATAACGTTATACGTCATAAGGTAGTACTACATAACGTTATGCTTCATTACTTAATAGTATATATCGTTATACGTTAGTACGTAATAGTATATAACGTTATACGTTATTACGTAATAGTATATAACGTTATACGTCATAACGTAATAGTATATAATGTTACAAGTTATATGGACATACTACATAACGTTATACGTCATTAGGTAATACTACATAACGTTATGCTTCATTACTTAATAGTATATAACGTTATACGTTATTACGTAATAGTATATTACGTTATGCGTTAGTATGTAATAGTATGTAACGTTATACGTTAGTACGTAATAGTATATAACGTTTTACGTTATAAGGCAATACCACATAAAGTTATACGTCATAAGGTAATACTACATAACGTTATACGTCATAAGGTAAAACTACATAACATTATACGTCATTACGTAATAGTATATAACGTTATACGTCATAATGTAATAGTATATTACGTTATACGTTAGTAAGTAATAGTATATAACGTTATACGTCATTACGTAATAGTATATAACGTTATACGTCATTACGTAACAGTATATAACGTTATAAGTTATAAAGGAATACTACATAACGTTATACGTCATGAGGTAATACTACATAACGTTATACTTGATTACGTAATTGTATATAACGTTATACGTTAGTACGTAATAGTATATAACGTTATACGTTATAAGGCAATACCACATAACGTTATACGTCATAAGGTAATACCACATAACGTTATACGTCATAACGTAATACTACATAACATTATACGTCATTACGTAATAGTATATAACGTTATACGTTAGTACGTAATATTATATAACGTTATACGTTATAAGGCAATACCACATAACGTTATACGTCATAAGGTAGTACTACATAACGTTATACGTCATAAGGGAATACTACATAACGTTATACGTCATTACGTAATAGTATATAACGTTATACGTCATTACGTAATAGTATATAACGTTATACGTTAGTACGTAATAGTATATAACGTTATATGTCATAAGGTAATACTGTATAACGTTATACGTTATTCTGTAATAGTATATATCGTTATACGTTAGTACGTAATAGTATATAACGTTTTACGTTAGTACGTAATATTATATAACGTTATACGTTATAAGGCAATACCACATAACGTTATACGTCATAACGTAATACTACATAACGTTATACGTTATTACGTAATAGTATATTACGTTATACGTTAGTACGTAATGGTACATAACGTTATACGTCATTAGGTAATACTACATAACGTTATACGTCATTAGGTAATACTACATAACATTATACGTCATAAGGATATACTACATAACGTTATACGTCATAAGGAAATACTACATAACGTTATAAGTCATTAGGTAATGGTATACAACGTTATACATCATTACGTATTAATATATAACGTTATACGTCATTACGTAACAGTATATAACGTTATACGTTATTACGTTATAGTATATTACGTTATAGTATATTACGTTATAGGTTAGTACGTAATAGTATATAACGTTATACGATAGTACGTAATATTATATAACGTTATACGTTATAAGGCAATACCAAATAACGTTATACGTCATAAGGTAGTACTAAATAACGTTATACGTCATAAGGGAATACAACATAACGTTACACGTCATTACGTAATAGTATATAACGTTATACGTCATTACGTAATAGTATATAACGTTATACGTTAGTACGTAATAGTATATAACGTTATACGTTAGTGCGTAATAGTATATAACGTTATATGTCATAAGGTAATACTATATAACGTTATACGTTATTCTGTAATAGTATATAACGTTTGCGTTATTACGTAATGGCATATAACGTTAGACGTCATTACGTAATAGTGTATAACGTTATACGTTATTACGTAATAGTATATTACGTTATACGTTGTACGTAATGGTACATAACGTTATACGTTAGTACGTAATAGTATATAACGTTATACGTCATAACGTAAGAGTACATAACGTTATACGTTAGTACGTAATAGTATATAACGTTTTACGTTAGTACGTAATATTATATAACGTTATACGTTATAAGGCAATACCACATAACGTTATACGTCATAACGTAATACTACATAACGTTATACGTTATTACGTAATAGTATATTACGTTATACGTTAGTACGTAATGGTACATAACGTTATACGTCATTAGGTAATACTACATAACGTTATACGTCATTAGGTAATACTACATAACATTATACGTCATAAGGATATACTACATAACGTTATACGTCATAAGGAAATACTGCATAACGTTATAAGTCATTAGGTAATGGTATATAACGTTATACATCATTACGTAATAATATATAACGTTATACGTCATTACGTAACAGTATATAACGTTATACGTTATTACGTTATACGTTAGTACGTAATAGTATATAACGTTATACGTTAGTACGTAATAGTATATAACGTTATACGTCACAACGTAATAGTACATAACGTTATACATTAGTACGTAATAGTATATTACGTTATACGTTAGTACGTAATAGTATATAACGTTATAGGTCATTACGTAATAGTATATAACGTTATACGTCATTACGTAACAGTATATAACGTTATAAGTTATAAAGGAATACTACATAACGTTATACGTCATAAGGTAATACTACATAACGTTATGCTTCATTACGTAATAGTATATAACGTTATACGTTAGTACGTAATATTATATAACGTTATACGTTATAAGGCAATACCACATAACGTTATACGTCATAAGGTAATACTACATAACGTTATAATTCATTACGTAATAGTATATAACGTTATACGTTATTACGTTATAGTATATTTCGTTATACGTTAGTACGTATCAGTATATAACGTTATACGTTAGTACGTAATATTATATAACGTTATACGTTATAAGGCAATACCACATAACGTTATACGTCATAAGGTAATACTACATAAAGTTATACGTCATAAGGGAATACTACATAACGTTATACGTCATTACGTAATAGTATATGACGTTATACGTCATTACGTAATAGTGCATAACGTTATACGTTAGTACGTAATAGTATATGACGTTATAAGTCATTACGTAATAGTATATAACGTTATACGTCATTTAGGTAACACTACATAACGTTATACGTCATTACGTAATAGTATATAACGTTATACGTTAGTACGTAATAGTATACAGCATTATACGTTAGTACGTAATGGTATATAACTTTATACGTCATTACGTAACAGTATATAACTTTATAAGTTATAAAGGAATACTACATAACGTTATACGTCATTAGGTAATACTACATAACGTTATACTTCATTACGTAATAGTATATAACGCTATACGTTAGTACGTAATATTATATAACGTTATACGTTATAAGGCAATACCACATAACGTTATACGTCATTAGGTAATACTACATAACGCTATACGTCATAAGGGAATACTACATAACGTTATACGTCATTACGTAATAGTATATAACGTTATACGTCATTACGTAACAGTATATGTCGTTATAAGTTATAAAGGAATACTACATAACGTTATACGTCATTAGGTAATACTACATAACGTTATACTTCATTACGTAATAGTATATAACGTTATATGTTATTACGTAATAGTATATAACGTTATACGTCATTACGTAATAGTACATAACGTTATATGTTAGTTCGTAATAGTATATGACGTTATAAGTCATTACGTGATAGTATATAACGTTATACGTCATTTAGGTAACACTACATAGCGTTATACGTCATTACGTAATAGTATATAACGTTATACGTTAGTACGTAATAATATACAGCATTATAGGTTAGTACGTAATGGTATATAACTTTATACGTCATTACGTAACAGTATATCTTTATAAGTTATAAAGGAATACTACATAACGTTATACGTCATTAGGTAATACTACATAACGTTATACTTCATTACGTAATAGTATATAACGTTATACGTTAGTACGTAATATTATATAACGTTATACGTTATAAGGCAATACCACATAACGTTATACGTCATTAGGTAATACTACATAACGTTATACGTCATAATGTAATAGTATATTACGTTATACGTTAGTACGTAATAGTATATAACGTTATACGTCATTACGTAATAGTATATAACGTTATACGTCATTACGTAACAGTATATAACGTTATAAGTTATAAAGGAATACTACATAACGTTATACGTCATTAGGTAATTCTACATAACGTTATACTTCATTACGTAATAGTATATAACGTTATAGTATATTACCTTATACGTTAGTACGTAATAGTATATAACGTTATACGTTAGTACGTAATAGTATATAACGTTATACGTTAGTGCGTTATAGTATATAACGTTATATGTCATAAGGTAATACTACATCACGTTATACGTCATTTAGGTATCACTACATAACGTTATACGTTATTACGTAATAGCATATTACGTTATGCGTTAGTACGTAATAGTATATAAAGTTATAAGTTATAAAGGAATACTATATAACGTTATACGTCATTAGGTAATACTACATAACGTTATGCTTCATTACTTAATAGTATATAACGTTATACGTTATTACGTAATAGTATATTACGTTATGCGTTAGTATGTAATAGTATATAACGTTATACGTTAGTACGTAATAGTGTATAACGTTATACGTTATAAGGCAATACCACATAACGTTATACGTCATAAGGTAATACTACATAACGTTATACGTCATAACGTAATACTACATAACGTTATACGTCATTACGTAATAGTATATAACGTCATACGTCATTATGTAATAGTAAATTACGTTATACTTTAGTACGTAATAGTATATAACGTTATACGTCATTACGTGACAGTATATAACGTTATAAGTTGTAAAGGAATACTACATAACGTTATACGTCATTACGTAATAGTTTATAACGTTATACGTCATTATGTAATAGGTTATTACGTTATACGTTAGTACGTAATAGTATATAACGTTATACGTTAGTACGATATATTATATAACGTTATACGTTATAAGGCAATACCACATAACGTTATACGTCATAAGGTAATACTACATAACGTTATACGTCATTACGTAATAGTATATAACGTTATACGTCATTATGTAATAGTAAATTACGTTATACTTTAGTACGTAATAGTATATAACGTTATACGTCATTACGTGACAGTATATAACGTTATAAGTTGTAAAGGAATACTACATAACGTTATACGTCATTACGTAATAGTTTATAACGTTATACGTCATTATGTAATAGGTTATTACGTTATACGTTAGTACGTAATAGTATATAACGTTATACGTCATTTAGGTAACACTACATAACGTTATACGTCATTACGTAATAGTATATAACGTTATACGTCATTACGTAATAATATATAACGTTATACGTCATTACGTAATAGTATATAACGTTATACGTCATTTAGGTAACACTACATAACGTTATACGTCATTACGTAATAGTATATAACGTTATACGTCATAACGTAATAGTATATAACGTTACAAGTTATATGGGAATACTACATAACGTTATACGTCATTAGGTAATACTACATAACGTTATACGTCATAAGGTAATACTACATCACGTTATACGTCATTTAGGTACCACTACATAACGTTATAGGTTATTACGTAATAGCATATTACGTTATACGTTAGTACGTAATAGTATATGCAGTTATAAGTTATAAAGGAATACTATATAATGTTATACGTCATTAGGTAATACTACATAACGTTATGCTTCATTACTTAATAGTATATAACGTTATACGTTATTACGTAATAGTATATTACGTTATGCGTTAGTATGTAATAGTATATAACGTTATACGTTAGTACGTAATAGTGTATAACAATATACGTTATAAGGCAATACCACATAACGTTATACGTCATAAGGTAATACTACATAACGTTATACGTCATAACGTAATACTACATAACTTTATACGTCATTACGTAATAGTATATAACGTTATACGTCATAATGTAATAGTATATTACGTTATACGTTATTCTGTAATAGTATATAACGTTATACGTTATTACGTAATGGTATATAACGTTAGACGTCATTACGTATTAGTGTATAAGGTTATACGTTATTACGTAATAGTATATAACGTTATACGTCATAACGTAATAGTATATAACGATACAAGTTATATGGGTATACTACATAACGTTATACGTCATTAGGTAATACTACATAACGTTATACGTCATAAGGTAATACTACATCACGTTATACGTCATTTAGGTATCACTACATAACGTTATACGTTATTACGTAATAGCATATTACGTTATGCGTTAGTACGTAATAGTATATAAAGTTATAAGTTATAAAGGAATACTATATAACGTTATACGTCATTAGGTAATACTACATAACGTTATGCTTCATTACTTAATAGTATATAACGTTATACGTTATTACGTAACAGTATATTACGTTATGCGTTAGTATGTAATAGTATATAACGTTATACGTTAGTACGTAATAGTATATAACGTTATACGTTAGTACGTAATAGTATATAACGTTATACGTTAGTGCGTAATAGTATATAACGTTATATGTCATAAGGTAATACTATATAACGTTATACGTTATTCTGTAATAGTATATAACGTTTGCGTTATTACGTAATGGTATATAACGTTAGACGTCATTACGTAATAGTGTATAACGTTATAGGTTATTACGTAATAGTATATTACGTTATACGTTGTACGTAATGGTACATAACGTTATACGTTAGTACGTAACAGTATATAACGTTATAAGTTATAAAGGAATACTACATAACGTTATACGTCATAAGGTAATGCTACATAACGTTATACGTCATTACATAATAGTATATAACGTTATACGTCATTACGTAACAGTATATAACGTTATAAGTTATAAAGGAATACTACATAACGTTATACGTCATAAGGTAATGCTACATAACGTTGTACGTCATTACGTAATAGTATATAACGTTATACGTTAGTACGTATTAGTATATAACGTTATACGTCATAAAGTCATAGTATATAACGTTATAAGTTATAAGGGAATACTACATAACGTTATACGTCATTTAGGTAATACTACATAACGTTAGACGTCATAAGGTAATACTACATGACGTTATACGTCATTACGTAATAGTATATAACGTTATACGTCAGTACGTAATAGTATATAACGTTATACGTTAGTAAGTAATATTATATAACGTTATACGTTATAAGGCAATACCACATAACGTTATACGTCATAAGGTAATACTACATAACGTTATACGTCATAAGGTAATACTACATAACGTTAGACGTCATAATGTAATACTACATGACGTTATACGTCATTACGTAATAGTATATAACGTTATACGTCATAATGTAATAGTATATTACGTTATACGTTAGTACGTAATAGTATATAACGTTATACGTCATTACGTAATAGTATATAACGTTATACGTCATTACGTAACAGTATATAACGTTATAAGTTATAAAGGAATACTACATAACGTTATACGTCATTAGGTAATTCTACATAACGTTATACTTCATTACGTAATAGTATATAACGTTATACGTTATTACGTTATAGTATATTACCTTATACGTTAGTACGTAATAGTATATAACGTTATACGTTAGTACGTAATAGTATATAACGTTATACGTTAGTGCGTAATAGTATATAACGTTATATGTCATAAGGTAATACTATATAACGTTATACGTTATTCTGTAATAGTATATAACGTTTGCGTTATTACGTAATGGTATATAACGTTAGACGTCATTACGTAATAGTGTATAACGTTATAGGTTATTACGTAATAGTATATTACGTTATACGTTGTACGTAATGGTACATAACGTTATACGTTAGTACGTAACAGTATATAACGTTATAAGTTATAAAGGAATACTACATAACGTTATACGTCATAAGGTAATGCTACATAACGTTATACGTCATTACATAATAGTATATAACGTTATACGTCATTACGTAACAGTATATAACGTTATAAGTTATAAAGGAATACTACATAACGTTATACGTCATAAGGTAATGCTACATAACGTTGTACGTCATTACGTAATAGTATATAACGTTATACGTTAGTACGTATTAGTATATAACGTTATACGTCATAAAGTCATAGTATATAACGTTATAAGTTATAAGGGAATACTACATAACGTTATACGTCATTTAGGTAATACTACATAACGTTAGACGTCATAAGGTAATACTACATGACGTTATACGTCATTACGTAATAGTATATAACGTTGTACGTCAGTACGTAATAGTATATAACGTTATACGTTAGTAAGTAATATTATATAACGTTATACGTTATAAGGCAATACCACATAACGTTATACGTCATAAGGTAATACTACATAACGTTATACGTCATAAGGTAATACTACATAACGTTAGACGTCATAATGTAATACTACATGACGTTATACGTCATAACGTAATAGTATATAACTTTATACGTTATTACGTAATGGTATATAACGTTATACGTCATTACGTAATAGTGTCTGACGTTATACGTTATTACGTAATAGTATATTACGTTATACATTAGTACGTAACGGTACATAACGTTATACGTTTGTACGTAATAGTATAAAACGTTATACGTCATTTAGGTAACACTACATAACGTTATACGTCATTACGTAATAGTATATTACGTTATGCGTTAGTATGTAATAGTATATAACGTTATACGGTAGTACGTAATAGTGTATAACGTTATACGTCATACCGTAATAGTACATAACGTTATACGTTATTCTGTAATAGCATATAACGTTATACGTTATTACGTAATGGTATATAACGTTAGACGTCATTACGTAATAGTGTATAAGGTTATACGTTATTACGTAATAGTATATAACGTTATACGTCATAACGTAATAGTATATAACGATACAAGTTATACGGGAATACTACATAACGTTATACGTCATTAGGTAATACTACATAACGTTATACGTCATAAGGTAATACTACATCACGTTATACGTCATTTAGGTATCACTACATAACGTTATACGTTATTACGTAATAGCATATTACGTTATGCGTTAGTACGTAATAGTATATAAAGTTATAAGTTATAAAGGAATACTATATAACGTTATACGTCATTAGGTAATACTACATAACGTTATGCTTCATTACTTAATAGTATATAACGTTATACGTTATTACGTAATAGTATATTACGTTATGCGTTAGTATGTAATAGTATATAACGTTATACGTTAGTACGTAATAGTGTATAACGTTATACGTTATAAGGCAATACCACATAACGTTATACGTCATAAGGTAATACTACATAACGTTATACGTCATAACGTAATACTACATAACGTTATACGTCATTACGTAATAGTATATAACGTTATACGTCATTATGTAATAGTAAATTACGTTATACTTTAGTACGTAATAGTATATAACGTTATACGTCATTACGTGACAGTATATAACGTTATAAGTTGTAAAGGAATACTACATAACGTTATACGTCATTACGTAATAGTTTATAACGTTATACGTCATTATGTAATAGGTTATTACGTTATACGTTAGTACGTAATAGTATATAACGTTATACGTTAGTACGTAATATTATATAACGTTATACGTTATAAGGCAATACCACATAACGTTATACGTCATAAGGTAATACTACATAACGTTATACGTCATTACGTAATAGTATATAACGTTATACGTCATTATGTAATAGTAAATTACGTTATACTTTAGTACGTAATAGTATATATAGTTATACGTCATTACGTGACAGTATATAACGTTATAAGTTGTAAAGGAATACTACATAACGTTATACGTCATTACGTAATAGTTTATAACGTTATACGTCATTATGTAATAGGTTATTACGTTATACGTTAGTACGTAATAGTATATAACGTTATACGTCATTTAGGTAACACTACATAACGTTATACGTCATTACGTAATAGTATATAACGTTATACGTCATTACGTAATAATATATAACGTTATACGTCATTACGTAATAGTATATAACGTTATACGTCATTTAGGTAACACTACATAACGTTATACGTCATTACGTAATAGTATATAACGTTATACGTCATAACGTAATAGTATATAACGTTACAAGTTATATGGGAATACTACAAAACGTTATACGTCATTAGGTAATACTACATAACGTTATACGTCATAAGGTAATACTACATCACGTTATACGTCATTTAGGTACCACTACATAACGTTATACGTTATTACGTAATAGCATATTACGTTATACGTTAGTACGTAATAGTATATGAAGTTATAAGTTATAAAGGAATACTATATAACGTTATACGTCATTAGGTAATACTACATAACGTTATGCTTCATTACTTAATAGTATATAACGTTATACGTTATTACGTAATAGTATATTACGTTATGCGTTAGTATGTAATAGTATATAACGTTATACGTTAGTACGTAATAGTGTATAACGTTATACGTTATAAGGCAATACCACATAACGTTATACGTCATAAGGTAATACTACATAACGTTATACGTCATAACGTAATTCTACATAACGTTATACGTCATTACGTAATAGTATATAACGTTATACGTCATAATGTAATAGTATATTACGTTATACGTTATTCTGTAATAGTATATAACGTTATACGTTATTACGTAATGGTATATAACGTTAGACGTCATTACGTAATAGTGTATAAGGTTATACGTTATTACGTAATAGTATATAACGTTATACGTCATAACGTAATAGTATATAACGATACAAGTTATATGGGAATACTACATAACGTTATACGTCATTAGGTAATACTACATAACGTTATACGTCATAAGGTAATACTACATCACGTTATACGTCATTTAGGTATCACTACATAACGTTATACGTTATTACGTAATAGCATATTACGTTATGCGTTAGTACGTAATAGTATATAAAGTTATAAGTTATAAAGGAATACTATATAACGTTATACGTCATTAGGTAATACTACATAACGTTATACGTCATTACGTAATAGTATATAACGTTATACGTCATAATGTAATAGTATATTACGTTATACGTTAGTACGTAATAGTATATAACGTTATACGTCATTACGTAATAGTATATAACGTTATACGTCATTACGTAACAGTATATAACGTTATAAGTTATAAAGGAATACTACATAACGTTATACGTCATTAGGTAATTCTACATGACGTTATACTTCATTACGTAATAGTATATAACGTTATACGTTATTACGTTATAGTATATTACCTTATACGTTAGTACGTAATAGTATATAACGTTATACGTTAGTACGTAATAGTATATAACGTTATACGTTAGTACGTAATAGTATATAACGTTATACGTTATAAGGCAATACCACATAACGTTATACGTCATAAGGTAATACTACATAACGTTAGACGTCATAAGGTAATACTACATGACGTTATACGTCATTACGTAATAGTATATAACGTTATACGTTAGTACGTAATGGTATATAACGTTATACGTTTTTGCCTAATAGAATATAACGTTATACGTTATTACGTAATACTATATAACGTTATACGTTATTCTGTAATGGTACATAACGTTATACGTTATTACGTAATGGTATATAACGTTATACGTCATTACGTAATAGTGTATGACGTTATACGTTATTACGTAATAGTATATTACGTTATACATTAGTACGTAACGGTACATAACGTTATACGTTAGTACGTAATAGTATAAAACGTTATACGTCATTTAGGTAACACTACATAACGTTATACGTCATTACGTAATAGTATATAACGTTATACGTTAGTACGTAATAGTATATAACGTTATACGTTAGTGCGTAATAGTATATAACGTTATATGTCATAAGGTAATACTATATAACGTTATACGTTATTCTGTAATAGTATATAACGTTTGCGTTATTACGTAATGGTATATAACGTTAGACGTCATTACGTAATAGTGTATAACGTTATAGGTTATTACGTAATAGTATATTACGTTATACGTTGTACGTAATGGTACATAACGTTATACGTTAGTACGTAACAGTATATAACGTTATAAGTTATAAAGGAATACTACATAACGTTATACGTCATAAGGTAATGCTACATAACGTTATACGTCATTACATAATAGTATATAACGTTATACGTCATTACGTAACAGTATATAACGTTATAAGTTATAAAGGAATACTACATAACGTTATACGTCATAAGGTAATGCTACATAACGTTGTACGTCATTACGTAATAGTATATAACGTTATACGTTAGTACGTATTAGTATATAACGTTATACGTCATAAAGTCATAGTATATAACGTTATAAGTTATAAGGGAATACTACATAACGTTATACGTCATTTAGGTAATACTACATAACGTTAGACGTCATAAGGTAATACTACATGACGTTATACGTCATTACGTAATAGTATATAACTTTATACGTTAGTACGTAATGGTATATAACGCTATACGTCATTACGTAATAGTATATTACGTTATGCGTTAGTATGTAATAGTATATAACGTTATACGTCAGTACGTAATAGTATATAACGTTATACGTTAGTAAGTAATATTATATAACGTTATACGTTATAAGGCAATACTACATAACGTTATACGTCATAAGGTTATACTACATAACGTTAGACGTCATAAGGTAATACTACATGACGTTATACGTCATTACGTAATAGTATATAACTTTACACGTTATTACGTAATGGTATATAACGTTATACGTCATTACGTAATAGTGTCTGACGTTATACGTCATACCGTAATAGTACATAACGTTATACGTTAGTACGTAATAGTATATAACGTTATACGTTATAAGGCCATACCACATAACGTTATACGTCATAAGGTAATACTACATAACGTTAGACGTCATAAGGTAATACTACATGACGTTATACGTCATTACGTAATAGTATATAACGTTATACGTTAGTACGTAATGGTATATAACGTTATACGTTTTTGCCTAATAGAATATAACGTTATACGTTATTACGTAATACTATATAACGTTATACGTTATTCTGTAATGGTACATAACGTTATACGTTATTACGTAATGGTATATAACGTTATACGTCATTACGTAATAGTGTATGACGTTATACGTTATTACGTAATAGTATATTACGTTATACATTAGTACGTAACGGTACATAACGTTATACGTTAGTACGTAATAGTATAAAACGTTATACGTCATTTAGGTAACACTACATAACGTTATACGTCATTACGTAATAGTATATATCGTTATACGTTAGTACGTAATAGTATATAACGTTATACGTTAGTACGTAATAGTATATAACGTTATACGTCATAACGTAATAGTACATAACGTTATACGTCAGTACGTAATAGTATATAGCGTTATACGTTAGTACGTATTATTATATAACGTTATACGTTATAAGGCAATACTACATATCGTTATACGTCATAGGGTAATACTACATATCATTGTACGTCATTACGTAATAGTATATAACGTTATACGTTAGTACGTAATAGTATATAACGTTATACGTTATTGCCTAATAGAACATAACGTTATACATTATTACGTAACAGGATATAACGTTATATGTTAGTACGTAATACTATATAACGTTATACGTTAGTACGTATTATTATATAACGTTATACGTTATAAGGGAATACTACATAACATTGTACGTCATAGGGTAATACTACACAACTTTATACGTCATTACGTTATAGTATATAACGTTATACGTCATTACGTAATAGTATATAACGTTATACGTTAGTACGTAATAGTATATAACGTTATATGTTAGTACGTAATAGTATGTAACGTTATACGTTAGTACGTAATACTATATAACGTTATACGTTAGTACGTATTATTATATAACGTTATACGTTATAAGGGAATACTACATAACGTTGTACGTCATAGGATAATACTACATAACTTTATACGTCATTACGTTATAGTATATAACGTTATACGTCATTACGTAATAGTATATAACGTTATACGTTAGTACGTAATAGTATATAAAGTTATACGTTAGTACGTATTATTATATAACGTTATACGTTATAAGGCAATACTACATATCGTTATACGTCATAAGGTAATACTACATATCGTTTTACGTCATTACGTAATAGTATATAACGTTATACGTCATTATGTAATAGTAAATTACGTTATACTTTAGTACGTAATAGTATATAACGTTATACGTCATTACGTGACAGTATATAACGTTATAAGTTGTAAAGGAATACTACATAACGTTATACGTCATTACGTAATAGTTTATAACGTTATACGTCATTATGTAATAGGTTATTACGTTATACGTTAGTACGTAATAGTATATAACGTTATACGTCATTTAGGTAACACTACATAACGTTATACGTCATTACGTAATAGTATATAACGTTATACGTCATTACGTAATAATATATAACGTTATACGTCATTACGTAATAGTATATAACGTTATACGTCATTTAGGTAACACTACATAACGTTATACGTCATTACGTAATAGTATATAACGTTATACGTCATAACGTAATAGTATATAACGTTACAAGTTATATGGGAATACTACATAACGTTATACGTCATTAGGTAATACTACATAACGTTATACGTCATAAGGTAATACTACATTCACGTTATACGTCATTTAGGTACCACTACATAACGTTATACGTTATTACGTAATAGCATATTACGTTATACGTTAGTACGTAATAGTATATGAAGTTATAAGTTATAAAGGAATACTATATAACGTTATACGTCATTAGGTAATACTACATAACGTTATGCTTCATTACTTAATAGTATATAACGTTATAGGTTATTACGTAATAGTATATTACGTTATGCGTTAGTATGTAATAGTATATAACGTTATACGTTAGTACGTAATAGTGTATAACGTTATACGTTATAAGGCAATACCACATAACGTTATACGTCATAAGGTAATACTACATAACGTTATACGTCATAACGTAATACTACATAACGTTATACGTCATTACGTAATAGTGTATGACGTTATACGTTATTACGTAATAGTATATTACGTTATACATTAGTACGTAACGGTACATAACGTTATACGTTAGTACGTAATAGTATAAAACGTTATACGTCATTTAGGTAACACTACATAACGTTATACGTCATTACGTAATAGTATATATCGTTATACGTTAGTACGTAATAGTATATAACGTTATACGTTAGTACGTAATAGTATATAACGTTATACGTCATAACGTAATAGTACATAACGTTTTACGTCATTACGTAATAGTATATAACGTTATGCGTTAGTACGTAAGAGTGTATAACGTTATACGTTAGTACGTAATACTATAATACGTTATACGTTAGTACGTATTACTATATAACGTTATACGTTAGTACGTAATAGTTTATAACGTTATACGTCATAATGTAATAGTACATGACGTTATACGTTAGTACGTGATAGTATATAACGTTATATGTCATAACGTAATAATATATAACGTTATACGTTAATACGTAATAGTATATAACGTTATACGTTATTATATTAATAGTATATAACGTTATACGCTAGAACGTAATAGTATATTACGTTATACGTTATTACGTAATAGCATATTACGTTATACGTTAGTACGTAATAATATATAACGTTATAAGGTATAAAGGAATACTATATAACGTTATACGTCATTAGGTAATACTAAATAACGTTATGCTTCATAACGTAATAGTATATAACGTTATACGTTATTACGTAATAGTATATTACGTTATGCGTTAGTATGTTATAGTATATAACGTTATACGTTAGTACGTAATAGTATATAACGTTATACGTCATAATGTAATAGTACATGACGTTATACGTTAGTACGTAATAGTATATAACGTTATACGTTAGTACGTAATATTATATAGCGTTATACGTTATAAGGCAATACCACATAACGTTATACGTCATAAGGTAATACTACATAACGTTATACGTCATAAGGGAATACTACATAAGGTTATACGTCATTACCTAATAGTATATAACGTTATACGTCATTACGTAATAGTATATAACGTTATACGTTAGTACGTAATAGTATATAACGTTATACGCTAGAACGTAATACTATATAACGTTATACGTTAGTACGTATTATTATAAAGCGTTATACGTTAGTACGTATTATTATATAACGTTATACGTTATAAGGGAATACTACATCACGTTGTACGTCATTACGTAATAGTATATAACGTTATACGTTAGTACGTATTAGTATATAACGTTATACGTCATAACGTTATAGTATATAACTTTATAAGTTATAAGGGAATACTACATAACGTTATATGTCATTTAGGTAATACTACATAACGTTAGACGTCATAAGGTAATACTACATGACGTTATACGTCATTACCTAATAGTATATAACTTTATACGTTAGTACGTAATGGTATATAACGCTATACGTCATTACGTAATAGTATATTACGTTATGCGTTAGTATGTAATAGTATATTACGTTATACATTAGTACATAACGGTACATAACGTTATACGTTTGTACGTAATAGTATAAAACGTTATACGTCATTTAGGTAACACTACATAACGTTATACGTCATTACGTAATAGTATGTAACGTTATACGTCATTACGTAATAGTATATAACGCTATACGTCATTACGTAATAGTATATTACGTTATGCGTTAGTATGTAATAGTATATAACGTTACATGTTAGTACGTAAGACTATATAACGTTATACGTTAGTACGTATTATTATATATCGTTATACGTTATAAGGGAATACTACATAACGTTGTACGTCATCGGGTAATACTACACAACTTATACGTCATTACGTTATAGTATATAACGTTATACGTCATTACGTAATAGTATATAACGTTATAGTATATAACGTTATACGTCATTACGTAATAGTATATAACGTTATACGTTAGTACGTAATAGTATATAACGTTATACATTAGTACGTAATAGTATGTAACGTTATACGTTAGTACGTAATACTATATAACGTTATATGTTAGTACGTATTATTATATAACGTTATACGTTATAAGGGAATACTACATATCGTTATACGTCATAAGGTAATACTACATATCGTTTTACGTCATTACGTAATAGTATATAACGTTATGCGTTAGTACGTAAGAGTATATAACGTTATACGTTAGTACGTAATATTATATAGCGTTATACGTTATAAGGCAATACCACATGACGTTATACGTCATAAGGTAATACTACATAACGTTATACGTCATAAGGTAATACTACATATCGCTTTACGTCATTACGTAATAGTATATAACGTTATGCGTTAGTACGTAAGAGTATATAACGTTATACGTCATTACGTAATAGTATAGAACGTTATACGTTAGTACGTAATAGTTTATAACGTTATACGTCATAATGTAATAGTACATGACGTTATACGTTAGTACGTGATAGTATATAACGTTATATGTCATAACGTAATAATATATAACGTTATACGTTAATACGTAATAGTATATACAGTTATACGTTATTATATTAATAGTATATAACGTTATACGCTAGAACGTAATAGTATATTACGTTATACGTTATTACGTAATATTATATAACGCTATACGTTATATGGCAATACCACATAACGCTATACGTCATAAGGTAATACCACATAAAGTTATACGTTATTACGTAATAGCATATTACGTTATACGTTAGTACGTAATAATATATAACGTTATAAGGTATAAAGGAATACTATATAACGTTATACGTCATTAGGTAATAGTATATAACGTTATACGTTAGTACGTAATAGTATATAACGTTATACGCTAGAACGTAATACTATATAACGTTATACGTTAGTACGTATTATTATAAAGCGTTATACGTTAGTACGTATTATTATATAACGTTATACATTTGTACGTAATAGTATGTAACGTTATACGTTAGTACGTAATACTATATAACGTTATATGTTAGTACGAATTAGTATATAACGTTATACGTTATAAGGGAATACTACATATCGTTTTACGTCATAGGGTAATACTACATAACTTTATACGTCATTACGTTATAGTATATAACGTTATACGTCATTACGTAATAGTATATAACGTTATACGTTAGTACGTAATAGTATATAAAGTTATACGTTAGTACGTATTATCATATAACGTTATACGTTATAAGGCAATACTACATATCGTTATACGTCATAAGGTAATACTACATATCGTTGTACGTCATTACGTAATAGTATATAACGTTATGCGTTAGTACGTAATAGTATATAACGTTATACGTCATAACGTAATAGTATATAACGTTACAAGTTATATGGGAGTACTACATAACGTTATACGTCATAAGGTAAGACTACATCACGTTATCCATCATTAGGTAATACTACATTACGTTATACATCATTACGTAATAGTATATAACGTTATACGTCATAACGTAATAGTATATAACGTTATAAGTTATAAAGGAATACTACATAACGTTATAAGTTATAACGCAATACTACATAACGCTATACGTCATTACGTAAAACTTCATAACGCTATACTTCATTACGTAATAATATATAACGTTATACGTTAGTACGTAATAGTATATAACGTTATACGTCATAACGTAATAGTATATAACGTTACAAGTTATAAGGTAATACCACATAACGTTATACGCCATTACGTAGTAGTATATAACGTTATGCGTTAGTACGTAGAAGTATATAACGTTATAAATTATAAAGGAGTACTACATAACGTTATCCGTCATTAGGTAACACTACATAACGTTATACGTCATAATGTAATACTATATATCGTTGTACGTTATTACGTAATAGTATATAACGTTGGACGTCATCACGAATTTCTACATAACGTTATACGTTATAGTGTAATACAATATAATGTTATACGTTATTACGTAATAGTATATAACGTTATACGTTATAGCGTAATACTATATAACATTAGACGTTATACGGTAACACTCCATAACGTTATACGTTATAGGTTAATACTATATAACGTTATACGTTATTACGTAATAGTATATAACGTTATACGTTATTACGTAATAGTATATAACGTTATACGTTAGTACGTAATATTATATAACGATATACGTTATTACGTAATAGTATATTACGTTATACGTTAGAACGTAATATTATATAACGTAATACGTTATGAGGCAATACTACATAACGTTATACGTCATTACGTAATAGTATATAAAGTTATATATTATAAGTTAATACGACATCACGTTATACGTAATTTAGGTAACACTACATAACGTTATACGTTATTACGTAATAGCATAATACGTTGTACGTTAGTACGTAATAATGTATAACGTTATACGTTAGTACGTAATACTATATAACGTTATACGTTAGTACGTAATATTATATAACGATATACGTTATTACGTAATAGTATATTACGTTATACGTTAGAACGTAATATTATATAACGTTATACGTCATAAGGTAATACTATATATCGTTGTACGTTATTACGTAATAGTATATAACGTTGGACGTCATCACGAATTTCTACATAACGTTATACGTTATAGTGTAATACAATATAATGTTATACGTTATTACGTAATAGTATATAACGTTATACGTTATAGCGTAATACTATATAACATTAGACGTTATACGGTAACACTCCATAACGTTATACGTTATAGGGTAATACTATATAACGTTATACGTTATTACGTAATAGTATATAACGTTATACGTTATTACGTAATAGTATATAACGTTAAACGTCATTATGTAATAGTACATAACGTTATACGTCATAAGGTAATACTACATAACGGTATACGTCATAAGTTAATACTACATAACGTTATACGTCATTACGTAATAGTATATAACTTTATACGTTATTACGTAATAGTATATAACGATATACGTCATAACGTTATAGTGTATAACGTTATAAGTTATAAGGGAATACTACATAACGTTATACTTCATTACGAAATAGTATGTAACGTTATACGTCATTACGTAACAGTATATAACCCTATACGTCATTACGTAATAGTATATAACGTTATACGTCATTTAGGTAACACTACATAACGTTATACGTCATTACGTAATAGTATATAACGTTATACGTTAGTACGTATTATTATATAACATTATACGTTATAAGGCAATACTACATATCGTTATACGTCATAAGGTAATACTACATATCGTTGTACGGCATTACGTAATAGTATATAACGTTATACGTTAGTACGTAATAGTATATAACGTTATACGTTATTGCCTAATAGTATATAACGTTATACGTTAGTACGTAATAGTATGTAACGTTATACGTTAGTACGTAATACTATATAACGTTATACGTTAGTACGTATTATTATATAACGTTATACGTTATAAGGGAATACTACATAACGTTGTACGTCATAGGGTGATACTACATAACTTTATACGTCATTACGTTATAGTATATAACGTTATACTTCATTACGTAATAGTATATAACGTTATACGTTAGTACGTAATAGTATATAACGTTATAAGTTATACAGGAATACTATATAACGTTATACGTCATTAGGTAATACTAAATAACGTTATGCTTCATTACGTAATAGTATATAACGTTATACGATATTACGTACTAGTATATTACGTTATACGTCATTAGGTAATACTACATAACGTTATACGTCATTACGTAATAGTATATAACGTTAGACGTCATCACGAATTTCTACATAACGTTATACGTTGTAGTGTAATACAATATAACGTTATACGTTATTACGTAATAGTATATAACGTTATACGTAGGTACGTATTAGTATATAACGTTATACGTTAGTACGTAATAGTATATAACGTTAGACGTCATCACGAATTTCTACATAACGTTATACGTTGTAGTGTAATACAATATAACGTTATACGTTATTACGTAATAGTATATAACGTTATACGTAGGTACGTATTAGTATATAACGTTATACGTTAGTACGTAATAGTATATAACGTTATACGTTATTACGTTATAGCATATTACGTTATACGTAGGTATGTATTAGTATATAACGTTATACGTTAGTACGTAATAGTATATAACGTTATACGTCATTGCGTGATAGTATATAACGTTATACGTTAGTACGTAATAGTATACAACGTTGGAAGTTATATGGGAATACTACATAACGTTATACGTCATTAGGTAATACTACATAACGTTATACGTCATTACGTAATAGTATATAACGTTATACGTTATTACGTTATAGCATATTACGTTATACGTAGGTACGTATTAGTATATAACGTTATACGTTAGTACGTAAAAGTATATGACGATATACATTATTACGTAATAGTATATAACGTTATACGTCATTAGGTAATACTACATAACGTTATACTTCATTACGTAATAGTATATAACGTTATACGTTATTACGTTATAGCATATTACCTTATACGTAGGTACGTATTAGTATATAACGTTATACGTTAGTACGTAATATTATATAACGTTATACATCATAACGTAATAATATATAACGTTATACATTATTACGTAATAATATTTAACGTTATACGTTATTATATTAATAGTATATAACGTTATACGTTAGTACGTAATAGTATATAACGTTACACGTTATAAGGTAATACTACATAACGTTACACGTCACAAGGTAATACTAAATAACGTTATGCTTCATTACGTAATAGTATGTAACGTTATACGTCATTTAGGTAACACTACATAACGTTATACGTCATTACGTAATAGTATATATCGTTATATGTTAGTACGTTATAGTATATTACGTTATGCGTTATTACGTAATAGTATATTACTTCATGCGTTAGTACGTAATAGTATATAACGTTACAAGTTATAAAGAAATACTACATAACGTTATACGTCATTAGGTAATGCTACATAACGTTATAATTCATTACGTAATAGTATATAACGTTATACGTTATTACGTAATAGCATATAAAGTTATACGTTATAAGGTAATACGACATCACGTTATACGTCATAAGGTGATACTACATAACGTTATACGTCAGTGCGTAATATTATATAACGTTATACGTTATTACGAAAAAGTATATTACGTTATACGTTAGTACGTAATATTATATAACGTAATACGTTATGAGGCAATACAACATAACGTTATACGTCATAAGGTAATACTATATAACGTTACACGATAGTACGTAATAGTATATAATGTTGCACGTCATACGGAAATACAATATAACGGTATACGTTAGTACGTATTAGTATATAACGTTATACGTTATTACCTAATAATATAGAACGTTATACGTTAGTACGTAGTATTTTATAACGTTATACGTTATAAGCTAATACTACATAATGTTATACGTCATAACGTCATAGCATATAACGTTATACGTTATTATGTAATAGTATATAACGTTATACGTTATTGCGTAATGGTATATAACCTTATACGTTATTACGTATAGGATATTACGTTATACGTTAGTACGTAATATTATATAACGTTATACGTTTGTACGTAATAGCGTATAACGTTATACGTTATTACGAAAAAGTATATTACGTTATACGTTAGTACGTAATATTGTATAACGTAATACGTTATGAGGCAATACCACATAACGTTATACGTCATAAGGTAATACTACATAACGTTATACGACATAAGGTAATGCTACATAACGTTATACGTCATTACGTAATAGTATATAACGTTATACGTCATTATGTAATAACATATAACGTTATACGTCATTACGTAACAGTATATAACGTTACAAGTTATATGGGAATACTACATAACGTTATACGTCATTAGGTAATACTACATAACGTTATAAGTTATAAAGGAATACTACATAACGTTATACGTCATAAGGTAATACTACATAACGTTATACGTCATAAGGTAATGCTACATAACGTTATACGTCATGAGGTAATACTACATAACGTTATACTTGATTACGTAATTGTACATAACGTTATACGTTATTACGTTATAGTATATTACGTTATACGTTAGTACGTAATAGTGTGTAACGTTATATGTCATAAGGTAATACTGTATAACGTTATACGTTATTGTGTAATAGTATATAACGTTATACGTTTTTACGTAATGGTATATAACGTTAGACGTCATTACGTAATAGTGTATAAGGTTATACGTTATTACGTAATAGTATATAACGTTATACGTCATAACGTAATAGTATATAACGTTACAAGTTATATGGGAATACTACATAACGTTATACGTCATTAGGTAATACTACATAACGTTATACGTTATAAGGTAATACTACATCACGTTATACGTCATTTAGGTACCACTACATAACGTTATACGTTATTACGTAATAGCATATTACGTTATACGTTAGTACGTAATAGTATATAATGTTATAAGTTATAAAGGAATACTACATAACGTTATACGTCATAAGGTAATACTACATAACGTTATACGTCATAAGGTAATACTACATAACGTTATACGACATAAGGTAATGCTACATAACGTTATACGTCATTACGTAATAGTATATAACGTTATACGTCATAATGTAATAACATATAACGTTATACGTCATTACGTAACAGTATATAACGTTACAAGTTATATGGGAATACTACATAACGTTATACGTCATTAGGTAATACTACATAACGTTATAAGTTATAAAGGAATACTACATAACGTTATACGTCATAAGGTAATACTACATAACGTTATACGTCATAAGGTAATGCTACATAACGTTATACGTCATGAGGTAGTACTACATAACGTTATACTTCATTACGTAATTGTACATAACGTTATACGTTATTACGTTATAGTATATTACGTTATACGTTAGTACGTAATAGTGTATAACGTTATATGTCATAAGGTAATACTGTATAACGTTATACGTTATTGTGTAATAGTATATAACGTTATACGTTTTTAGGTAATGGTATATAACGTTAGACGTCATTACGTAATAGTGTATAAGGTTATACGTTATTACGTAATAGTATATAACGTTATACGTCATAACGTAATAGTATATAACGTTACAAGTTATATGGGAATACTACATAACGTTATACGTCATTAGGTAATACTACATAACGTTATACGTTATAAGGTAATACTACATCACGTTATACGTCATTTAGGTACCACTACATAACGTTATACGTTATTACGTAATAGCATATTACGTTATACGTTAGTACGTAATAGTATATAATGTTATAAGTTATAAAGGAATACTACATAACGTTATACGTCATGAGGTAATACTACATAACGTTATACTTCATTACGTAATTGTATATAACGTTATACGTTATTACGTTATAGTATATTACGTTATACGTTAGTACGTAATAGTATATAACGTTATACGTAATAAGGTAATACTACATCACGTTATACGTAATTTAGGTACCACTACATAACGTTATTCGTTATTACGTAATAGCATATTACGTTATACGTTAGTACGTAATAGTATATAAAGTTATAAGTTATAAAGGAATACTATATAATGTTGTACGTCATCAGGTAATACTACATAACGTTATGCTTCATTACGTAATAGTATATAACGTTATACGTTATTACGTAATAGTATATTACGTTATGCGTTACTATGTAATAGTATATAACGTTATACGTTAGTACGTAATAGTATATAACGTTATACGTCATAACGTAATAGTATATAACGTTACAAACTATATGGGAATACTACATAACGTTATACGTCTTTAGGTAATACTGCATAACATTATACGTCATAAGGTAATACTACATCACGTTATACGTAATTTAGATACCACTACATAACGTTATACGTTATTACGTAATAGCATATTACGTTATACGTTAGTACGTAATAGTATATAAAGTTATAAGTTATAAAGGAAAACTATATAACGCTATACGTCATTAGGTAATACTACATATCGTTATGCTTCATTACGTAATAGTATATAACGTTATACGTTATTACGTAATAGTATATTACGTTATGCGTTAGTATGTAATAGTATATAACGTTGTATGTTAGTACGTAATAGTATATAACGTTATGCGTCATAACGTAATAGTACATAACGTTATACGTTAGTACGTAATATTGTATAACGTTATACGTTATAAGGCAATACCACATAACGTTATACGTCATAAGGTAATACTACATAACGTTATACGTCATAAGGTAATACTACATAACGTTATACGTCATTACGTAATAGTATATATCGTTATATGTTAGTACGTTATAGTATATAACGTTATACGTTAGTACGTAATAGTATATAACGTTATACGTCATAACGTAATAGTATATAACGTTACAAGTTATATGGGAATACTACATAACGTTATACGTCATTACGGAATAGTATTTAACGTTATATGTTACTACATAATAGTATATACCGTTATACGATATTACGTAATGGTACATAACGTTATACTTTAGTACGTAATAGTATATAACGTTATACGTTAGTACGTAATATTATATAACGTTATACGTTATAAGGCAATACCACATAACGTTATACGTCATAAGGTAATACTACATAACGTTATACGTCATAAGGGAATACTACATAACATTATACGCCATTACGTAATAGTATATAACGTTATACGTCATTACGTAATAGTATATAACGTTATACGTTAGTACGTAATAGTATATAACGTTATACGTTAGTACGTAATAGTATATAACGTTAGACCTCATAACGTAATAGTATATAACGTTACATGTTATAAGGGTATACTACGTAACGTTATACGTCATTACGTAATAGTATATAAAGTTATACGTTATAAGGCAATACGACATCACGTAATACGTCGTGAGGTGATACTACATAACGTTATACGTCATTACGTAATAGTATACAACGTTATAAGTCATTTAGGTAACACTACATAACGTTATACGTCATTACGTAATAGTATATATCGTTATACGTTAGTACGTAATATTATATAACGTTATACGTTATAAGGCAATACCACATAACGTTATACGTCATAAGGTAATACTACATAACGTTATACGTCATAAGGGAATACTACATAACATTATACGCCATTACGTAATAGTATATAACGTTATACGTCATTACGTAATAGTATATAACGTTATACGTTAGTACGTAATAGTATATAACGTTATACGTTAGTAGGTAATAGTATATAACGTTATATGTCATAAGGTAATACTATATAACGTTATACGTTATTCTGTAATAGTATATAACGTTATACGTTATTACGTAATGGTATATAACGTTATACGTCATTACGTAATAGTGTATAACGTAATACGTTATTACGAAATACTATATTACGTTATACGTTAGTACGTAATGGTACATAACGTTATACGTTAGTACGTAATAGTATACAACGTTATACGTCATTTAGGTAACACTACATAACATTATACGTCATTACGTAATAGTATATATCGTTATACGTTAGTACGTAATAGTATATAACGTTATACGTTAGTACGCTATAGTATATACCGTTATACGTCATAACGTAATAGTACATAACGTTATACGTTAGTACGTAATAGTATATAACGTTATACGTTATTACGTAATATTATATAACGTTATACGTTATAAGGCAATACCACATAACGTTATACGTCATAAGGTAATACTACATAACGTTATACGTCATAAGGTAATACTACATAACGTTATACGTCATGACGTAGTAGTATATAACGTTATACGTCATTACGTAATAGTATATACCGTTATACGATATTACGTAGTAGTATATAACGTTATACGTTATTGCGTAATAGTATATAACGTTATACGTTATTACGTAATAGTACATTACGTTATGCGTTAGTACGTAATAGTATTTAACGTTATACGTTAGTACGTAATAGTATATAACGTTATACGTTAGTACGTATTAGTATATATCGTTATACGTTAGTACGTAATAGCATATTACGTTATACGTTAGTACTTAATAGTATATAAAGTTATAAATTATAAAGGAATACTATAGAACGTTATACGTCATTAGGTAATACTACATAACGTTATGCTTCATTACGTAATAGTATATAACGTTATACGTTATTACGTTATAGTATATTACGTTATGCGTTAGTATGTAATAGTATATAACGTTATACGTCATTAAGTAATACTACATAACGTTATACTTCATAAGGTAATACTACATATCGTTATACGTCTTTACGTAATAGTATGTAGCGTTATACGTCATTACGTAATAGTATATAACGTTATACGTCATAACGTAATAGTACATAACGTTATACGTTAGTACGTAATAGTATATAACGTTATACGTCATAACGTAATAGTACATAATGTTATACGTTAGTACGTACTAGTATATAACGTTATACGTCATTAAGTAATACTACATAACGTTATACTTCATAAGGTAATACTACATATCGTTATACGTCTTTACGTAATAGTATGTAGCGTTATACGTCATTACGTAATAGTATATAACGTTATACGTTAGTACGTAATAGTATATAACGTTATACGTCATTTCGGTAACACTACATAACGTTATACGTAATGGCGTAATAGTATATAACGTTATCCGTTATAAGGTAATACTACTGAATGTTATACGTCATAAGATTCTACTACATAAAGATGTACGGCATTACGTAATATTATATGACGTATACGTTACTATGTAATAGTATATAACGTTGGCCGTCATAAGGTAATACTACATAACGTTATACGTCATTACGGAATATTATTTAACGTTATATGTTACTACATAATAGTATATACCGTTATACGATATTACGTAATAGTATATAACGTTATACGTTATTGCGTAATAGTATATAACGTTATACGTTATTACGTAATAGTATATTACGTTATGCGTTAGTACGTAACGGTACATAACGTTATACGTTAGTACGTAATAGTATATAACGTTATACGTCATTTAGGTAACACTACATAACGTTATACGTCATTACGTAATAGTATATAAAGTTGTATTTTATAAGTTAATACGACATCACGTTATACGTAATTTAGGTAACACTACATAACGTTATACGTTATTAGGTAATAGCATATTACGTTATACGTTAGTACGTAATAATATATAACGTTATAAGATATAAAGAAATACTATATAACGTTATACGTCATTAGGTAATACTAAATAACGTTATGCTTCATTACGTAATAGTATATAACGTTATACGTTATTACGTAATAGTATATTACGTTATGCGTTAGTATGTAATAGTATATAACGTTATACGTTAGTACGTAATAGTATATAACGTTATACGTCATAACGTAATAATACATAACGTTATACGTTAGTACGTAATAGTATATAACGTTATACGTCATTACGTAATAGTATATAACGTTATACGTTAGTACGCAATAGTATATAACGTTATACGTTATTGCCTAATAGAATATAACGTTATACGTTATTACGTAATAGGATATAACGTTATATGTTAGTACGTAATAATATATAACGTTATAAGTTATAACGGAATACTACATAACGTTATACGTCATTAGGTAATACTACATAACGTTATACTTCATTACGTAATAGTATATATCGTTTTACGTTAGTACGTAATAGTATATTACGTTACACGTTAGTACGTAATAGTATATAACGTTGTACGTCATAACGTAATAGTATATAACGTTACAAGTTTTATGAGAATACTTCATAACGTTATACGTCGTTAGGTAATACTACATAACGGTATACTTCATTACGTAATAGTATATAACGTTATACGTTATTACGTTATAGCATATTACGTTATACGTTAATACGCATTAATATATAACGTTATACGTTAATACGTAATAGTATATAACGTTATACGTTATTGCGTAATAGTATATAACGTTATACGTTATTACGTATAGGATATTACGTTATACGTTAGTACGTAATAGTATATAACGTTATAAGTTATAAAGGAATACTACATAACGCTATACGTCATTAGGTAATACTACGTAACGCTATGCGTCATTACGTAATAGTATATAACGTTATACGTTTGTACGTAATAGTATATAACGTTACACGTTATTACGAAATAGTATATTACGTTATACGTTAGAACGTAATATTATATAACGTAATACGTTATCAGGCAATACTACTTAACGTTATACGTCATAAGGTACTACTAAATAACGTTATACGTTATTACGTAATATTATATTACGTTATACGTTAGTACGTAATATTATATAACGTAATACGTTATGAGGCAATACTACATAACGTTATACGTCATTACGTAATAATATATTACGTCATACGTTAGTAGGTAATGTTATATAACGTAATACGTAATGAGGCAATACTACATAATGTTATACTTCATTACGTAATAGTATATAACGTTATACGTCATAACGAAATAATATATAACGTTATACGCTAGAACGTAAGAGTATATGACGTTATACGTTAGTACGTAATATTATATAACGTTATACGTTATATGGCAATACTACATAACGCTATACGTCATAAGGTAATACCACATAACGTTATACGCCATTACGTAATAGTATGTAACGTTATGCCTTAGTACGTAAAAGTATATAACGTTATAAGTTATAAAGGAATACTACATAACGTTATCCGTCATTAGGTAATACTACATTACGTTATACATCATTACGTAATAGTATATAACGTTATACGTCATAACGAAATAATATTTAACGTTATACGTTATTATGTAATAGTATTTAACGTTATACGTTATTATATTAATAGTATATAACGTTATACGCTATAACGTAATAGTATATTACGTTATACGTTAGTACGTAATATTATATAACGTAATACGTTATCAGGCAATACTACATAACGTTATACGTCATATGGTAATACTACATAACGTTATACGTCATTACGTAATAGTATATAACGTTATACGTTAGTACGTAATAGTATATAACGTTATATGTCATGAGGTAATACTATATAACGTTATACGTTATTCTGTAATAGTATATAACGTTATACGTTATTACGTAATGGTATATAACGTTATACGTCACTACGTAATAGTATATATCGTTATGCGTTAGTACGTAATAGTATATTACGTTATGCGTTAGTATGTAATAGTATATAACGTTATACGTTAGTACGTAATAGTATATAACGTTATACGTCATAACGTAATAATACATAACGTTATACGTTAGTACGTAATAGTATATAACGTTATACGTCATTACGTAATAGTATATAACGTTATACGTTAGTACGCAATAGTATATAACGTTATACGTTAGTACGTAATAGTATATAACGTTATACGTCATTTCGGTAACACTACATAACGTTATACGTCATGGCGTAATAGTATATAACGTTATCCGTTATAAGGTAATACTACTGAATGTTATACGTCATAAGATTCTACTACATAAAGATATACGGCATTACGTAATATTATATGACGTATACGTTACTATGTAATAGTATATAACGTTGGCCGTCATAAGGTAATACTACATAACGTTATACGTCATTACGGAATATTATTTAACGTTATATGTTACTACATAATAGCATATACCGTTATACGATATTACGTAATAGTATATAACGTTATACGTTATTGCGTAATAGTATATAACGTTATTCGTTATTACGTAATAGTATATTACGTTATGCGTTAGTATGTAATAGTATATAACGTTATACGTTAGTACGTAATAGTATATAACGTTATACGTCATAACGTAGTAATACATAACGTTATACGTTAGTACGTAATAGTATATAACGTCATACGTCATTACGTAATAGTATATAACGTTATACGTTAGTACGCAATAGTATATAACGTTATACGTTATTGCCTAATAGAATATAACGTTATACGTTATTACGTAATAGGATATAACGTTATATGTTAGTACGTAATAATATATAACGTTATAAGTTATAACGGAATACTACATAACGTTATACGTCATTTGGTAATACTACATAACGTTATACTTCATTACGTAATAGTATATATCGTTTTACGTTAGTACGTAATAGTATATTACGTTACACGTTAGTACGTAATAGTATATAACGTTACAAGTTATATGGGAATACTACATAACGTTATACGTCATTACGGAATAGTATTTAACGTTATATGTTACTACATAATAGTATATACCGTTATACGATATTACGTAATGGTACATAACGTTATACTTTAGTACGTAATAGTATATAACGTTATACGTTAGTACGTAATATTATATAACGTTATACGTTATAAGGCAATACCACATAACGTCATACGTCATTAGGTACTACTACATAACGTTATACTTTACTACGTAATAGTGTATAACGTCATACGTTATTACGTAATAGTATATTACGTTATACGTTAGTACGTAATGGTATATAACGTTATACGTTAGTACGTAATAGTATATAACGTTAGACCTCATAACGTAATAGTATATAACGTTACATGTTATAAGGGTATACTACGTAACGTTATACGTCATTACGTAATAGTATATAAAGTTATACGTTATAAGGCAATACGACATCACGTAATACGTCGTAAGGTGATACTACATAACGTTATACGTCATTACGTAATAGTATATAACGTTATACGTCATTACGTAATAGTATACAACGTTATAAGTCATTTAGGTAACACTACATAACGTTATACGTCATTACGTAATATTATATATCGTTATACGTTAGTACGTAATATTATATAACGTTATACGTTATAAGGCAATACCACATAACGTTATACGTCATAAGGTAATACTACATAACGTTATACTTCATTACGTAATTGTACATAACGTTATACGTTATTACGTTATAGTATATTACGTTATACGTTAGTACGTAATAGTGTATAACGTTATATGTCATAAGGTAATACTGTATAACGTTATACGTTATTGTGTAATAGTATATAACGTTATACGTTTTTACGTAATGGTATATAACGTTAGACGTCATTACGTAATAGTGTATAAGGTTATACGTTATTACGTAATAGTATATAACGTTATACGTCATAACGTAATAGTATATAACGTTACAAGTTATATGGGAATACTACATAACGTTATACGTCATTAGGTAATACTACATAACGTTATAAGTTATAAAGGAATACTACATAACGTTATACGTCATAAGGTAATACTACATAACGTTATACGTCATAAGGTAATGCTACATAACGTTATACGTCATGAGGTAATACTACATAACGTTATACTTCATTACGTAATAGTATATAACGTTATACGTCATAATGTAATAACATATAACGTTATACGTCATTACGTAACAGTATATAACGTTACAAGTTATATGGGAATACTACATAACGTTATACGTCATTAGGTAATACTACATAACGTTATAAGTTATAAAGGAATACTACATAACGTTATACGTCATAAGGTAATACTACATAACGTTATACGTCATAAGGTAATGCTACATAACGTTATACGTCATGAGGTAATACTACATAACGTTATAAGTTATAAAGGAATACTACATAACGTTATACGTCATTAGGTAATACTACATAACGTTATAAGTTATAAAGGAATACTACATAACGTTATACGTCATAAGGTAATACTACATAACGGTATACGTCATAAGGTAATGCTACATAACGTTATACGTCATTAGGTAATACTACATAACGTTATACGTTATAAGGTAATACTACATCACGTTATACGTCATTTAGGTACCACTACATAACGTTATACGTTATTACGTAATAGCATATTACGTTATACATTAGTACGTAATAGTATATAATGTTATAAGTTATAAAGGAATACTACATAACGTTATACGTCATAAGGTAATACTACATAAAGTTATACGTCATAAGGTAATACTACATAACGTTATACGAGATAAGGTAATGCTACATAACGTTATACGTCATTACGTAATAGTATATAACGTTATACGTCATAATGTAATAACATATAACGTTATACGTCATTACGTAACAGTATATAACGTTACAAGTTATATGGGAATACTACATAACGTTATACGTCATTAGGTAATACTACATAACGTTATAAGTTATAAAGGAATACTACATAACGTTATACGTCATAAGGTAATACTACATAACGTTATACGTCATAAGGTAATGCTACATAACGTTATACGTCATGAGGTAATACTACATAACGTTATACTTCATTACGTAATTGTACATAACGTTATACGTTATTACGTTATAGTATATTACGTTATACGTTAGTACGTAATAGTGTATAACGTTATATGTCATAAGGTAATACTGTATAACGTTATACGTTATTGTGTAATAGTATATAACGTTATACGTTTTTACGTAATGTTATATAACGTTAGACGTCATTACGTAATAGTGTATAAGGTTATACGTTATTACGTAATAGTATATAACGTTATACGTCATAACGTAATAGCATATAACGTTACAAGTTATATGGGAATACTACATAACGTTATACGTCATTAGGTAATACTACATAACGTTATACGTTATAAGGTAATACTACATCACGTTATACGTCATTTAGGTACCACTACATAACGTTATACGTTATTACGTAATAGCATATTACGTTATACGTTAGTACGTAATAGTATATAATGTTATAAGTTATAAAGGAATACTACATAACGTTATACGTCATGAGGTAATACTACATAACGTTATACTTCATTACGTAATTGTATATAACGTTATACGTTATTACGTTATAGTATATTACGTTATACGTTAGTACGTAATAGTATATAACGTTATACGTAATAAGGTAATACTACATCACGTTATACGTAATTTAGGTACCACTACATAACGTTATTCGTTATTACGTAATAGCATATTACGTTATACGTTAGTACGTAATAGTATATAAAGTTATAAGTTATAAAGGAATACTATATAATGTTATACGTCATCAGGTAATACTACATAACGTTATGCTTCATTACGTAATAGTATATAACGTTATACGTTATTACGTAATAGTATATTACGTTATGCGTTACTATGTAATAGTATATAACGTTATACGTTAGTACGTAATAGTATATAACGTTATACGTCATAACGTAATAGTATATAACGTTACAAACTATATGGGAATACTACATAACGTTATACGTCTTTAGGTAATACTGCATAACATTATACGTCATAAGGTAATACTACATCACGTTATACGTAATTTAGATACCACTACATAACGTTATACGTTATTACGTAATAGCATATTACGTTATACGTTAGTACGTAATAGTATATAAAGTTATAAGTTATAAAGGAAAACTATATAACGCTATACGTCATTAGGTAATACTACATATCGTTATGCTTCATTACGTAATAGTATATAACGTTATACGTTATTACGTAATAGTATATTACGTTATGCGTTAGTATGTAATAGTATATAACGTTAGACCTCATAACGTAATAGTATATAACGTTACATGTTATAAGGGTATACTAAGTAACGTTATACGTCATTACGTAATAGTATATAAAGTTATACGTTATAAGGCAATACGACATCACGTAATACGTCGTAAGGTGATACTACATAACGTTATACGTCATTACGTAATAGTATATAACGTTATACGTCATTACGTAATAGTATATTACTTTATACGTTAGTACGTAATAGTATAGAACGTTATACGTCATTACGTAATAGCATATTACGTTATACGTTAGTACGTAATAGTATATAACGTTATACGTTAGTGGGTAATAGTATATAACGTTATATGTCATAAGGTCATACTATATAACGTTATACGTTATACTGTAATAGTATATAACGTTATACGTTATTACGTAATATTGTATAACGTTATACGTTATAAGGCAATACCACATAACGTTATACGTCATAAGGTAATACTACATAACGTTATACGTCATAAGGTAATACTACATAACGTTATACGTCATTACGTAATAGTATATATCGTTATATGTTAGTACGTTATAGTATATAACGTTATACGTTAGTACGTAATAGTATATAACGTTATACGTCATAACGTAATAGTATATAACGTTACAAGTTATATGGGAATACTACATAACGTTATACGTCATTACGGAATAGTATTTAACGTTATATGTTACTACATAAGAGTATATACCGTTATACGATATTACGTAATGGTACATAACGTTATACTTTAGTACGTAATAGTATATAACGTTATACGTTAGTACGTAATATTATATAACGTTATACGTTATAAGGCAATACCACATAACGTCATACGTCATTAGGTACTACTACATAACGTTATACTTTACTACGTAATAGTGTATAACGTCATACGTTATTACGTAATAGTATATTACGTTATACGTTAGTACGTAATGGTATATAACGTTATACGTTAGTACGTAATAGTATATAACGTTAGACCTCATAACGTAATAGTATATAACGTTACATGTTATAAGGGTATACTACGTAACGTTATACGTCATTACGTAATAGTATATAAAGTTATACGTTATAAGGCAATACGACATCACGTAATACGTCGTAAGGTGATACTACATAACGTTATACGTCATTACGTAATAGTATATAACGTTATACGTCATTACGTAATAGTATACAACGTTATAAGTCATTTAGGTAACACTACATAACGTTATACGTCATTACGTAATATTATATATCGTTATACGTTAGTACGTAATATTATATAACGTTATACGTTATAAGGCAATACCACATAACGTTATACGTCATAAGGTAATACTACATAACGTTATACTTCATTACGTAATTGTACATAACGTTATACGTTATTACGTTATAGTATATTACGTTATACGTTAGTACGTAATAGTGTATAACGTTATATGTCATAAGGTAATACTGTATAACGTTATACGTTATTGTGTAATAGTATATAACGTTATACGTTTTTACGTAATGGTATATAACGTTAGACGTCATTACGTAATAGTGTATAAGGTTATACGTTATTACGTAATAGTATATAACGTTATACGTCATAACGTAATAGTATATAACGTTACAAGTTATATGGGAATACTACATAACGTTATACGTCATTAGGTAATACTACATAACGTTATAAGTTATAAAGGAATACTACATAACGTTATACGTCATAAGGTAATACTACATAACGTTATACGTCATAAGGTAATGCTACATAACGTTATACGTCATGAGGTAATACTACATAACGTTATACTTCATTACGTAATAGTATATAACGTTATACGTCATAATGTAATAACATATAACGTTATACGTCATTACGTAACAGTATATAACGTTACAAGTTATATGGGAATACTACATAACGTTATACGTCATTAGGTAATACTACATAACGTTATAAGTTATAAAGGAATACTACATAACGTTATACGTCATAAGGTAATACTACATAACGTTATACGTCATAAGGTAATGCTACATAACGTTATACGTCATGAGGTAATACTACATAACGTTATAAGTTATAAAGGAATACTACATAACGTTATACGTCATTAGGTAATACTACATAACGTTATAAGTTATAAAGGAATACTACATAACGTTATACGTCATAAGGTAATACTACATAACGTTATACGTCATAAGGTAATGCTACATAACGTTATACGTCATTAGGTAATACTACATAACGTTATACGTTATAAGGTAATACTACATCACGTTATACGTCATTTAGGTACCACTACATAACGTTATACGTTATTACGTAATAGCATATTACGTTATACATTAGTACGTAATAGTATATAATGTTATAAGTTATAAAGGAATACTACATAACGTTATACGTCATAAGGTAATACTACATAACGTTATACGTCATAAGGTAATACTACATAACGTTATACGAGATAAGGTAATGCTACATAACGTTATACGTCATTACGTAATAGTATATAACGTTATACGTCATAATGTAATAACATATAACGTTATACGTCATTACGTAACAGTATATAACGTTACAAGTTATATGGGAATACTACATAACGTTATACGTCATTAGGTAATACTACATAACGTTATAAGTTATAAAGGAATACTACATAACGTTATACGTCATAAGGTAATACTACATAACGTTATACGTCATAAGGTAATGCTACATAACGTTATACGTCATGAGGTAATACTACATAACGTTATACTTCATTACGTAATTGTACATAACGTTATACGTTATTACGTTATAGTATATTACGTTATACGTTAGTACGTAATAGTGTATAACGTTATATGTCATAAGGTAATACTGTATAACGTTATACGTTATTGTGTCATAGTATATAACGTTATACGTTTTTACGTAATGTTATATAACGTTAGACGTCATTACGTAATAGTGTATAAGGTTATACGTTATTACGTAATAGTATATAACGTTATACGTCATAACGTAATAGCATATAACGTTACAAGTTATATGGGAGTACTACATAACGTTATACGTCATTAGGTAATACTACATAACGTTATACGTTATAAGGTAATACTACATCACGTTATACGTCATTTAGGTACCACTACATAACGTTATACGTTATTACGTAATAGCATATTACGTTATACGTTAGTACGTAATAGTATATAATGTTATAAGTTATAAAGGAATACTACATAACGTTATACGTCATGAGGTAATACTACATAACGTTATACTTCATTACGTAATTGTATATAACGTTATACGTTATTACGTTATAGTATATTACGTTATACGTTAGTACGTAATAGTATACAACGTTATACGTAATAAGGTAATACTACATCACGTTATACGTAATTTAGGTACCACTACATAACGTTATTCGTTATTACGTAATAGCATATTACGTTATACGTTAGTACGTAATAGTATATAAAGTTATAAGTTATAAAGGAATACTATATAATGTTATACGTCATCAGGTAATACTACATAACGTTATGCTTCATTACGTAATAGTATATAACGTTATACGTTATTACGTAATAGTATATTACGTTATGCGTTACTATGTAATAGTATATAACGTTATACGTTAGTACGTAATAGTATATAACGTTATACGTCATAACGTAATAGTATATAACGTTACAAACTATATGGGAATACTACATAACGTTATACGTCTTTAGGTAATACTGCATAACATTATACGTCATAAGGTAATACTACATCACGTTATACGTAATTTAGATACCACTACATAACGTTATACGTTATTACGTAATAGCATATTACGTTATACGTTAGTACGTAATAGTATATAAAGTTATAAGTTATAAAGGAAAACTATATAACGCTATACGTCATTAGGTAATACTACATATCGTTATGCTTCATTACGTAATAGTATATAACGTTATACGTTATTACGTAATAGTATATTACGTTATGCGTTAGTATGTAATAGTATATAACGTTAGACCTCATAACGTAATAGTATATAACGTTACATGTTATAAGGGTATACTAAGTAACGTTATACGTCATTACGTAATAGTATATAAAGTTATACGTTATAAGGCAATACGACATCACGTAATACGTCGTAAGGTGATACTACATAACGTTATACGTCATTACGTAATAGTATATAACGTTATACGTCATTACGTAATAGTATATTACTTTATACGTTAGTACGTAATAGTATAGAACGTTATACGTCATTACGTAATAGCATATTACGTTATACGTTAGTACGTAATAGTATATAACGTTATACGTTAGTGGGTAATAGTATATAACGTTATATGTCATAAGGTCATACTATATAACGTTATACGTTATACTGTAATAGTATATAACGTTATACGTTATTACGTAATATTGTATAACGTTATACGTTATAAGGCAATACCACATAACGTTATACGTCATAAGGTAATACTACATAACGTTATACGTCATAAGGTAATACTACATAACGTTATACGTCATTACGTAATAGTATATATCGTTATATGTTAGTACGTTATAGTATATAACGTTATACGTTAGTACGTAATAGTATATAACGTTATACGTCATAACGTAATAGTATATAACGTTACAAGTTATATGGGAATACTACATAACGTTATACGTCATTACGGAATAGTATTTAACGTTATATGTTACTACATAAGAGTATATACCGTTATACGATATTACGTAATGGTACATAACGTTATACTTTAGTACGTAATAGTATATAACGTTATACGTTAGTACGTAATATTATATAACGTTATACGTTATAAGGCAATACCACATAACGTCATACGTCATTAGGTACTACTACATAACGTTATACTTTACTACGTAATAGTGTATAACGTCATACGTTATTACGTAATAGTATATTACGTTATACGTTAGTACGTAATGGTATATAACGTTATACGTTAGTACGTAATAGTATATAACGTTAGACCTCATAACGTAATAGTATATAACGTTACATGTTATAAGGGTATACTACGTAACGTTATACGTCATTACGTAATAGTATATAAAGTTATACGTTATAAGGCAATACGACATCACGTAATACGTCGTAAGGTGATACTACATAACGTTATACGTCATTACGTAATAGTATATAACGTTATACGTCATTACGTAATAGTATATTACTTTATACGTTAGTACGTAATAGTATAGAACGTTATACGTCATTACGTAATAGCATATTACGTTATACGTTAGTACGTAATAGTATATAACGTTATACGTTAGTGGGTAATAGTATATAACGTTATATGTCATAAGGTCATACTATATAACGTTATACGTTATACTGTAATAGTATATAACGTTATACGTTATTACGTAATGGTATATAACCTTATACGTCATTACGTAATAGTGCATAACGTTATACGTTATTACGAAATAGTATATTACGTTATACTTTAGTTCGTAATGGTACATAACGTTATACGTTAGTACGTAATAGTATATAACGTTATACGTCATTTAGGTAACACTACATAACGTTATACGTCATTACGTAATAGTATACAACGTTATAAGTCATTTAGGTAACACTACATAACGTTATACGTCATTACGTAATAGTATATATCGTTATACGTTAGTACGTAATATTATATAACGTTATACGTTATAAGGCAATACCACATAACGTTATACGTCATAAGGTAATACTACATAACGTTATACGTCATAAGGGAATACTACATAACATTATACGCCATTACGTAATAGTATATAACGTTATACGTCATTACGTAATAGTATATAACGTTATACGTTAGTACGTAATAGTATATAACGTTATACGTTAGTAGGTAATAGTATATAACGTTATATGTCATAAGGTAATACTATATAACGTTATACGTTATTCTGTAATAGTATATAACGTTATACGTTATTACGTAATGGTATATAACGTTATACGTCATTACGTAATAGTGTATAACGTTATACGTTATTACGAAATACTATATTACGTTATACGTTAGTACGTAATGGTACATAACGTTATACGTTAGTACGTAATAGTATACAACGTTATACGTCATTTAGGTAACACTACATAACATTATACGTCATTACGTAATAGTATATATCGTTATACGTTAGTACGTAATGGTATATACCGTTATACGTCATAACGTAATAGTACATAACGTTATACGTTAGTACGTAATAGTATATAACGTTATACGTCATTACGTAATAGTGTATAACGTTATACGTTATTACGAAATACTATATTAAGTTATACGTTAGTACGTAATGGTACATAACGTTATACGTTAGTACGTAATAGTATACAACGTTATACGTCATTTAGGTAATACTACATAACGTTATACGTCATGACGTAGTAGTATATAACGTTATACGTTAGTACGTAATAGTATATAACGTTATACGTCATAACGTAATAATACATAACGTTATACGTTAGTACGTAATAGTATATAACGTTATACGTCATTACGTAATAGTATATAACGTTATACGTTAGTACGCAATAGTATATAACGTTATACGTTAGTACGTAATAGTATATAACGTTATACGTCATTTCGGTAACACTACATAACGTTATACGTCATGGCGTAATAGTATATAACGTTATCCGTTATAAGGTAATACTACTGAATGTTATACGTCATAAGATTCTACTACATAAAGATATACGGCATTACGTAATATTATATGACGTATACGTTACTATGTAATAGTATATAACGTTGGCCGTCATAAGGTAATACTACATAACGTTATACGTCATTACGGAATATTATTTAACGTTATATGTTACTACATAATAGCATATACCGTTATACGATATTACGTAATAGTATATAACGTTATACGTTATTGCGTAATAGTATATAACGTTATACGTTATTACGTAATAGTATATTACGTTATGCGTTAGTACGTAACGGTACATAACGTTATACGTTAGTACGTAATAGTATATAACGTTATACGTCATTTAGGTAACACTACATAACGTTATACGTCATTACGTAATAGTATATAAAGTTGTATTTTATAAGTTAATACGACATCACGTTATACGTAATTTAGGTAACACTACATAACGTTATACGTTATTAGGTAATAGCATATTACGTTATACGTTAGTACGTAATAATATATAACGTTATAAGATATAAAGAAATACTATATAACGTTATACGTCATTAGGTAATACTAAATAACGTTATGCTTCATTACGTAATAGTATATAACGTTATACGTTATTACGTAATAGTATATTACGTTATGCGTTAGTATGTAATAGTATATAACGTTATACGTTAGTACGTAATAGTATATAACGTTATACGTCATAACGTAATAATACATAACGTTATACGTTAGTACGTAATAGTATATAACGTCATACGTCATTACGTAATAGTATATAACGTTATACGTTAGTACGCAATAGTATATAACGTTATACGTTATTGCCTAATAGAATATAACGTTATACGTTATTACGTAATAGGATATAACGTTATATGTTAGTACGTAATAATATATAACGTTATAAGTTATAACGGAATACTACATAACGTTATACGTCATTAGGTAATACTACATAACGTTATGCTTCATTACGTAATAGTATATATCGTTTTACGTTAGTATGTAATAGTATATTACGTTACACGTTAGTACGTAATAATATATAACGTTATAAGATATAAAGAAATACTATATAACGTTATACGTCATTAGGTAATACTAAATAACGTTATGCTTCATTACGTAATAGTATATAACGTTATACGTTATTAGGTAATAGCATATTACGTTATACGTTAGTACGTAATAATATATAACGTTATAAGATATAAAGAAATACTATATAACGTTATACGTCATTAGGTAATACTAAATAACGTTATGCTTCATTACGTAATAGTATATAACGTTATACGTCATAACGAAATAATATATAACGTTATACGTTATTACGTAATAGTATTTAACGTTATACGTTATTATATTAATAGTATATAACGTTATACGCTAGAACGTAAGAGTATATTACGTTATGCGTTAGTATGTAATAGTATATAACGTTGTATGTTAGTACGTAATAGTATATAACGTTATGCGTCATAACGTAATAGTACATAACGTTATACGTTAGTACGTAATATTGTATACCGTTATACGTTATAAGGCAATACCACATAACGTTATACGTCATAAGGTAATACTACATAACGTTATACGTCATAAGGTAATACTACATAACGTTATACGTCATTACGTAATAGTATATATCGTTATATGTTAGTACGTTATAGTATATAACGTTATACGTTAGTACGTAATAGTATATAACGTTATACGTCATAACGTAATAGTATATAACGTTACAAGTTATATGGGAATACTACATAACGTTATACGTCATTACGGAATAGTATTTAACGTTATATGTTACTACATAATAGTATATACCGTTATACGATATTACGTAATGGTACATAACGTTATACTTTAGTACGTAATAGTATATAACGTTATACGTCATTACGTAATAGTGTATAACGTTATACGTTATTACGAAATACTATATTACGTTATACGTTAGTACGTAATGGTACATAACGTTATACGTTAGTACGTAATAGTATACAACGTTATACGTCATTTAGGTAATACTACATAACGTTATACGTCATGACGTAGTAGTATATAACGTTATACGTTAGTACGTAATAGTATATAACGTTATACGTCATAACGTAATAATACATAACGTTATACGTTAGTACGTAATAGTATATAACGTTATACGTCATTACGTAATAGTATATAACGTTATACGTTAGTACGCAATAGTATATAACGTTATACGTTAGTACGTAATAGTATATAACGTTATACGTCATTTCGGTAACACTACATAACGTTATACGTCATGGCGTAATAGTATATAACGTTATCCGTTATAAGGTAATACTACTGAATGTTATACGTCATAAGATTCTACTACATAAAGATATACGGCATTACGTAATATTATATGACGTATACGTTACTATGTAATAGTATATAACGTTGGCCGTCATAAGGTAATACTACATAACGTTATACGTCATTACGGAATATTATTTAACGTTATATGTTACTACATAATAGCATATACCGTTATGCGATATTACGTAATAGTATATAACGTTATACGTTATTGCGTAATAGTATATAACGTTATACGTTATTACGTAATAGTATATTACGTTATGCGTTAGTACGTAACGGTACATAACGTTATACGTTAGTACGTAATAGTATATAACGTTATACGTCATTTAGGTAACACTACATAACGTTATACGTCATTACGTAATAGTATATAAAGTTGTATTTTATAAGTTAATACGACATCACGTTATACGTAATTTAGGTAACACTACATAACGTTATACGTTATTAGGTAATAGCATATTACGTTATACGTTAGTACGTAATAATATATAACGTTATAAGATATAAAGAAATACTATATAACGTTATACGTCATTAGGTAATACTAAATAACGTTATGCTTCATTACGTAATAGTATATAACGTTATACGTTATTACGTAATAGTATATTACGTTATGCGTTAGTATGTAATAGTATATAACGTTATACGTTAGTACGTAATAGTATATAACGTTATACGTCATAACGTAATAATACATAACGTTATACGTTAGTACGTAATAGTATATAACGTCATACGTCATTACGTAATAGTATATAACGTTATACGTTAGTACGCAATAGTATATAACGTTATATGTTAGTACGTAATAATATATAACGTTATAAGTTATAACGGAATACTACATAACGTTATACGTCATTAGGTAATACTACATAACGTTATACTTCATTACGTAATAGTATATATCGTTTTACGTTAGTATGTAATAGTATATTACGTTACACGTTAGTACGTAATAATATATAACGTTATAAGATATAAAGAAATACTATATAACGTTATACGTCATTAGGTAATACTAAATAACGTTATGCTTCATTACGTAATAGTATATAACGTTATACGTTATTAGGTAATAGCATATTACGTTATACGTTAGTACGTAATAATATATAACGTTATAAGATATAAAGAAATACTATATAACGTTATACGTCATTAGGTAATACTAAATAACGTTATGCTTCATTACGTAATAGTATATAACGTTATACGTCATAACGAAATAATATATAACGTTATACGTTATTACGTAATAGTATTTAACGTTATACGTTATTATATTAATAGTATATAACGTTATACGCTAGAACGTAAGAGTATATTACGTTATGCGTTAGTATGTAATAGTATATAACGTTGTATGTTAGTACGTAATAGTATATAACGTTATGCGTCATAACGTAATAGTACATAACGTTATACGTTAGTACGTAATATTGTATACCGTTATACGTTATAAGGCAATACCACATAACGTTATACGTCATAAGGTAATACTACATAACGTTATACGTCATAAGGTAATACTACATAACGTTATACGTCATTACGTAATAGTATATATCGTTATATGTTAGTACGTTATAGTATATAACGTTATACGTTAGTACGTAATAGTATATAACGTTATACGTCATAACGTAATAGTATATAACGTTACAAGTTATATGGGAATACTACATAACGTTATACGTCATTACGGAATAGTATTTAACGTTATATGTTACTACATAATAGTATATACCGTTATACGATATTACGTAATGGTACATAACGTTATACTTTAGTACGTAATAGTATATAACGTTATACGTTAGTACGTAATATTATATAACGTTATACGTTATAAGGCAATACCACATAACGTCATACGTCATTAGGTACTACTACATAACGTTATACTTTACTACGTAATAGTGTATAACGTCATACGTTATTACGTAATAGTATATTACGTTATACGTTAGTACGTAATGGTATATAACGTTATACGTCATAACGTAATAGTATATAACGTTACAAACTATATGGGAATACTACATAACGTTATACGTCTTTAGGTAATGCTGCATAACATTATACGTCATAAGGTAATACTACATCACGTTATACGTAATTTAGATACCACTACATAACGTTATACGTTATTACGTAATAGCATATTACGTTATACGTTAGTACGTAATAGTATATAAAGTTATAAGTTATAAAGGAAAACTATATAACGCTATACGTCATTAGGTAATACTACATATCGTTATGCTTCATTACGTAATAGTATATAACGTTATACGTTATTACGTAATAGTATATTACGTTATGCGTTAGTATGTAATAGTATATAACGTTGTATGTTAGTACGTAATAGTATATAACGTTATGCGTCATAACGTAATAGTACATAACGTTATACGTTAGTACGTAATATTGTATACCGTTATACGTTATAAGGCAATACCACATAACGTTATACGTCATAAGGTAATACTACATAACGTTATACGTCATAAGGTAATACTACATAACGTTATACGTCATTACGTAATAGTATATATCGTTATATGTTAGTACGTTATAGTATATAACGTTATACGTTAGTACGTAATAGTATATAACGTTATACGTCATAACGTAATAGTATATAACGTTACAAGTTATATGGGAATACTACATAACGTTATACGTCATTACGGAATAGTATTTAACGTTATATGTTACTACATAATAGTATATACCGTTATACGATATTACGTAATGGTACATAACGTTATACTTTAGTACGTAATAGTATATAACGTTATACGTTAGTACGTAATATTATATAACGTTATACGTTATAAGGCAATACCACATAACGTCATACGTCATTAGGTACTACTACATAACGTTATACTTTACTACGTAATAGTGTATAACGTCATACGTTATTACGTAATAGTATATTACGTTATACGTTAGTACGTAATGGTATATAACGTTATACGTTAGTACGTAATAGTATATAACGTTAGACCTCATAACGTAATAGTATATAACGTTACATGTTATAAGGGTATACTACGTAACGTTATACGTCATTACGTAATAGTATATAAAGTTATACGTTATAAGGCAATACGACATCACGTAATACGTCGTAAGGTGATACTACATAACGTTATACGTCATTACGTAATAGTATATAACGTTATACGTCATTACGTAATAGTATACAACGTTATAAGTCATTTAGGTAACACTACATAACGTTATACGTCATTACGTAATAGTATATATCGTTATACGTTAGTACGTAATATTATATAACGTTATACGTTATAAGGCAATACCACATAACGTTATACGTCATAAGGTAATACTACATAACGTTATACTTCATTACGTAATTGTACATAACGTTATACGTTATTACGTTATAGTATATTACGTTATACGTTAGTACGTAATAGTGTATAACGTTATATGTCATAAGGTAATACTGTATAACGTTATACGTTATTGTGTAATAGTATATAACGTTATACGTTTTTACGTAATGGTATATAACGTTAGACGTCATTACGTAATAGTGTATAAGGTTATACGTTATTACGTAATAGTATATAACGTTATACGTCATAACGTAATAGTATATAACGTTACAAGTTATATGGGAATACTACATAACGTTATACGTCATTAGGTAATACTACATAACGTTATACGTTATAAGGTAATACTACATCACGTTATACGTCATTTAGGTACCACTACATAACGTTATACGTTATTACGTAATAGCATATTACGTTATACGTTAGTACGTAATAGTATATAACGTTATAAGTTATAAAGGAATACTACATAACGTTATACGTCATAAGGTAATACTACATAACGTTATACGTCATAAGGTAATACTACATAACGTTATACGACATAAGGTAATGCTACATAACGTTATACGTCATTACGTAATAGTATATAACGTTATACGTCATAATGTAATAACATATAACGTTATACGTCATTACGTAACAGTATATAACGTTACAAGTTATATGGGAATACTACATAACGTTATACGTCATTAGGTAATACTACATAACGTTATAAGTTATAAAGGAATACTACATAACGTTATACGTCATAAGGTAATACTACATAACGTTATACGTCATAAGGTAATGCTACATAACGTTATACGTCATGAGGTAATACTACATAACGTTATACTTCATTACGTAATTGTACATAACGTTATACGTTATTACGTTATAGTATATTACGTTATACGTTAGTACGTAATAGTGTATAACGTTATATGTCATAAGGTAATACTGTATAACGTTATACGTTATTGTGTAATAGTATATAACGTTATACGTTTTTACGTAATGTTATATAACGTTAGACGTCATTACGTAATAGTGTATAAGGTTATACGTTATTACGTAATAGTATATAACGTTATACGTCATAACGTAATAGCATATAACGTTACAAGTTATATGGGAATACTACATAACGTTATACGTCATTAGGTAATACTACATAACGTTATACGTTATAAGGTAATACTACATCACGTTATACGTCATTTAGGTACCACTACATAACGTTATACGTTATTACGTTATTGTATATTACGATATACGTAAGTACGTAATAGTATATAATGTTATAAGTTATAAAGGAATACTACATAACGTTATCCGTCATTAGGTAATACTACATAACGTTATACTTCATTACGTAATTGTATATAACGTTATACGTTATTACGTTATAGTATATTACGTTATACGTTAGTACGTAATAGTATATAACGTTATACGTAATAAGGTAATACTACATCACGTTATACGTAATTTAGGTACCACTACATAACGTTATTCGTTATTACGTAATAGCATATTACGTTATACGTTAGTACGTAATAGTATATAAAGTTATAAGTTATAAAGGAATACTATATAATGTTATACGTCATCAGGTAATACTACATAACGTTATGCTTCATTACGTAATAGTATATAACGTTATACGTTATTACGTAATAGTATATTACGTTATGCGTTACTATGTAATAGTATATAACGTTATACGTTAGTACGTAATAGTATATAACGTTATACGTCATAACGTAATAGTATATAACGTTACAAACTATATGGGAATACTACATAACGTTATACGTCTTTAGGTAATACTGCATAACATTATACGTCATAAGGTAATACTACATCACGTTATACGTAATTTAGATACCACTACATAACGTTATACGTTATTACGTAATAGCATATTACGTTATACGTTAGTACGTAATAGTATATAAAGTTATAAGTTATAAAGGAAAACTATATAACGCTATACGTCATTAGGTAATACTACATATCGTTATGCTTCATTACGTAATAGTATATAACGTTATACGTTATTACGTAATAGTATATTACGTTATGCGTTAGTATGTAATAGTATATAACGTTAGACCTCATAACGTAATAGTATATAACGTTACATGTTATAAGGGTATACTAAGTAACGTTATACGTCATTACGTAATAGTATATAAAGTTATACGTTATAAGGCAATACGACATCACGTAATACGTCGTAAGGTGATACTACATAACGTTATATGTCATTACGTAATAGTATATAACGTTATACGTCATTACGTAATAGTATATTACTTTATACGTTAGTACGTAATAGTATAGAACGTTATACGTCATTACGTAATAGCATATTACGTTATACGTTAGTACGTAATAGTATATAACGTTATACGTTAGTGGGTAATAGTATATAACGTTATATGTCATAAGGTCATACTATATAACGTTATACGTTATACTGTAATAGTATATAACGTTATACGTTATTACGTAATATTGTATAACGTTATACGTTATAAGGCAATACCACATAACGTTATACGTCATAAGGTAATACTACATAACGTTATACGTCATAAGGTAATACTACATAACGTTATACGTCATTACGTAATAGTATATATCGTTATATGTTAGTACGTTATAGTATATAACGTTATACGTTAGTACGTAATAGTATATAACGTTATACGTCATAACGTAATAGTATATAACGTTACAAGTTATATGGGAATACTACATAACGTTATACGTCATTACGGAATAGTATTTAACGTTATATGTTACTACATAAGAGTATATACCGTTATACGATATTACGTAATGGTACATAACGTTATACTTTAGTACGTAATAGTATATAACGTTATACGTTAGTACGTAATATTATATAACGTTATACGTTATAAGGCAATACCACATAACGTCATACGTCATTAGGTACTACTACATAACGTTATACTTTACTACGTAATAGTGTATAACGTCATACGTTATTACGTAATAGTATATTACGTTATACGTTAGGACGTAATGGTATATAACGTTATACGTTAGTACGTAATAGTATATAACGTTAGACCTCATAACGTAATAGTATATAACGTTACATGTTATAAGGGTATACTACGTAACGTTATACGTCATTACGTAATAGTATATAAAGTTATACGTTATAAGGCAATACGATATCACGTAATACGTCGTAAGGTGATACTACATAACGTTATACGTCATTACGTAATAGTATATAACGTTATACGTCATTACGTAATAGTATATTACTTTATACGTTAGTACGTAATAGTATAGAACGTTATACGTCATTACGTAATAGCATATTACGTTATACGTTAGTACGTAATAGTATATAACGTTATACGTTAGTGGGTAATAGTATATAACGTTATATGTCATAAGGTCATACTATATAACGTTATACGTTATACTGTAATAGTATATAACGTTATACGTTATTACGTAATGGTATATAACCTTATACGTCATTACGTAATAGTGCATAACGTTATACGTTATTACGAAATAGTATATTACGTTATACTTTAGTTCGTAATGGTACATAACGTTATACGTTAGTACGTAATAGTATATAACGTTATACGTCATTTAGGTAACACTACATAACGTTATACGTCATTACGTAATAGTATACAACGTTATAAGTCATTTAGGTAACACTACATAACGTTATACGTCATTACGTAATAGTATATATCGTTATACGTTAGTACGTAATATTATATAACGTTATACGTTATAAGGCAATACCACATAACGTTATACGTCATAAGGTAATACTACATAACGTTATACGTCATAAGGTAATACTATATAACGTTATACGTTATTCTGTAATAGTATATAACGTTATACGTTATTACGTAATGGTATATAACGTTATACGTCATTACGTAATAGTGTATAACGTTATACGTTATTACGAAATACTATATTACGTTATACGTTAGTACGTAATGGTACATAACGTTATACGTTAGTACGTAATAGTATACAACGTTATACGTCATTTAGGTAACACTACATAACATTATACGTCATTACGTAATAGTATATATCGTTATACGTTAGTACGTAATGGTATATACCGTTATACGTCATAACGTAATAGTACATAACGTTATACGTTAGTACGTAATAGTATATAACGTTATACGTCATTACGTAATAGTGTATAACGTTATACGTTATTACGAAATACTATATTACGTTATACGTTAGTACGTAATGGTACATAACGTTATACGTTAGTACGTAATAGTATACAACGTTATACGTCATTTAGGTAATACTACATAACGTTATACGTCATGACGTAGTAGTATATAACGTTATACGTTAGTACGTAATAGTATATAACGTTATACGTCATAACGTAATAGTACATAACGTTATACGTTAGTACGTACTAGTATATAACGTTATACGTCATTAAGTAATACTACATAACGTTATACTTCATAAGGTAATACTACATATCGTTATACGTCTTTACGTAATAGTATGTAGCGTTATACGTCGTTACGTAATAGTATATAACGTTATACGTTAGTACGTAATAGTATATAACGTTATACGTCATTTCGGTAACACTACATAACGTTATACGTCATGGCGTAATAGTATATAACGTTATCCGTTATAAGGTAATACTACTGAATGTTATACGTCATAAGATTCTACTACATAAAGATATACGGCATTACGTAATATTATATGACGTATACGTTACTATGTAATAGTATATAACGTTGGCCGTCATAAGGTAATACTACATAACGTTATACGTCATTACGGAATATTATTTAACGTTATATGTTACTACATAATAGTATATACCGTTATACGATATTACGTAATAGTATATAACGTTATACGTTATTGCGTAATAGTATATAACGTTATACGTTATTACGTAATAGTATATTACGTTATGCGTTAGTACGTAACGGTACATAACGTTATACGTTAGTACGTAATAGTATATAAAGTTGTATTTTATAAGTTAATACGACATCACGTTATACGTAATTTAGGTAACACTACATAACGTTATACGTTATTAGGTAATAGCATATTACGTTATACGTTAGTACGTAATAATATATAACGTTATAAGATATAAAGAAATACTATATAACGTTATACGTCATTAGGTAATACTAAATAACGTTATGCTTCATTACGTAATAGTATATAACGTTATACGTTATTACGTAATAGTATATTACGTTATGCGTTAGTATGTAATAGTATATAACGTTATACGTTAGTACGTAATAGTATATAACGTTATACGTCATAACGTAATAATACATAACGTTATACGTTAGTACGTAATAGTATATAACGTTATACGTCATTACGTAATAGTATATAACGTTATACGTTAGTACGCAATAGTATATAACGTTATACGTTATTGCCTAATAGAATATAACGTTATACGTTATTACGTAATAGGATATAACGTTATATGTTAGTACGTAATAATATATAACGTTATAAATTATAACGGAATACTACATAACGTTATACGTCATTAGGTAATACTACATAACGTTATACTTCATTACGTAATAGTATATATCGTTTTACGTTAGTACGTAATAGTATATTACGTTACACGTTAGTACGTAATAGTATATAACGTTGTACGTCATAACGTAATAGTATATAACGTTACAAGTTATATGAGAATACTTCATAACGTTATACGTCGTTAGGTAATACTACATAACGTTATACTTCATTACGTAATAGTATATAACGTTATACGTTATTACGTTATAGCATATTACGTTATACGTTAATACGCATTAATATATAACGTTATACGTTAATACGTAATAGTATATAACGTTATACGTTATTGCGTAATAGTATATAACGTTATACGTTATTACGTATAGGATATCACGTTATACGTTAGTACGTAATAGTATATAACGTTATAAGTTATAAAGGAATACTACATAACGCTATACGTCATTAGGTAATACTACGTAACGCTATGCGTCATTACGTAATAGTATATAACGTTATACGTTTGTACGTAATAGTATATAACGTTACACGTTATTACGAAATAGTATATTACGTTATACGTTAGAACGTAATATTATATAACGTAATACGTTATCAGGCAATACTACTTAACGTTATACGTCATAAGGTACTACTAAATAACGTTATACGTTATTACGTAATATTATATTACGTTATACGTTAGTACGTAATATTATATAACGTAATACGTTATGAGGCAATACTACATAACGTTATACGTCATTACGTAATAATATATTACGTCATACGTTAGTAGGTAATGTTATATAACGTAATACGTAATGAGGCAATACTACATAATGTTATACTTCATTACGTAATAGTATATAACGTTATACGTCATAACGAAATAATATTTAACGTTATACGTTATTATGTAATAGTATTTAACGTTATACGTTATTATATTAATAGTATATAACGTTATACGCTATAACGTAATAGTATATTACGTTATACGTTAGTACGTAATATTATATAACGTAATACGTTATCAGGCAATACTACATAACGTTATGCGTCATATGGTAATACTACATAACGTTATACGTCATTACGTAATAGTATATAACGTTATACGTTAGTACGTAATAGTATATAACGTTATATGTCATGAGGTAATACTATATAACGTTATACGTTATTCTGTAATAGTATATAACGTTATACGTTATTACGTAATGGTATATAACGTTATACGTCACTACGTAATAGTATATATCGTTATGCGTTAGTACGTAATAGTATATAACGTTATACGTTTGTACGTAATAGTATATAACGTTATACGTCATAACGTAATAGTATATAACGTTACAAGTTATATGGGAATACTACATAATGTTATACGTCATTAGGTAATACTACATAACGTTATACGTAATAAGGTAATACTACATCACGTTATACGTAATTTAGGTACCACTACATAACGTTATTCGTTATTACGTAATAGCATATTACGTTATACGTTAGTACGTAATAGTATATAAAGTTATAAGTTATAAAGGAATACTATATAATGTTATACGTCATCAGGTAATACTACATAACGTTATGCTTCATTACGTAATAGTATATAACGTTATACGTTATTACGTAATAGTATATTACGTTATGCGTTACTATGTAATAGTATATAACGTTATACGTTAGTACGTAATAGTATATAACGTTATACGTCATAACGTAATAGTATATAACGTTACAAACTATATGGGAATACTACATAACGTTATACGTCTTTAGGTAATACTGCATAACATTATACGTCATAAGGTAATACTACATCACGTTATACGTAATTTAGATACCACTACATAACGTTATACGTTATTACGTAATAGTATATAACGTTATACGTCATTTCGGTAACACTACATAACGTTATACGTCATGGCGTAATAGTATATAACGTTATCCGTTATAAGGTAATACTACTGAATGTTATACGTCATAAGATTCTACTACATAAAGATATACGGCATTACGTAATATTATATGACGTATACGTTACTATGTAATAGTATATAACGTTGGCCGTCATAAGGTAATACTACATAACGTTATACGTCATTACGGAATATTATTTAACGTTATATGTTACTACATAATAGTATATACCGTTATACGATATTACGTAATAGTATATAACGTTATACGTTATTGCGTAATAGTATATAACGTTATACGTTATTACGTAATAGTATATTACGTTATGCGTTAGTACGTAACGGTACATAACGTTATACGTTAGTACGTAATAGTATATAACGTTATACGTCATTTAGGTAACACTACATAACGTTATACGTCATTACGTAATAGTATATAAAGTTGTATTTTATAAGTTAATACGACATCACGTTATACGTAATTTAGGTAACACTACATAACGTTATACGTTATTAGGTAATAGCATATTACGTTATACGTTAGTACGTAATAATATATAACGTTATAAGATATAAAGGAATACTATATAACGTTATACGTCATTAGGTAATACTAAATAACGTTATGCTTCATTACGTAATAGTATATAACGTTATACGTTATTACGTAATAGTATATTACGTTATGCGTTAGTATGTAATAGTATATAACGTTATACGTTAGTACGTAATAGTATATAACGTTATACGTCATAACGTAATAATACATAACGTTATACGTTAGTACGTAATAGTATATAACGTCATACGTCATTACGTAATAGTATATAACGTTATACGTTAGTACGCAATAGTATATAACGTTATACGTTATTGCCTAATAGAATATAACGTTATACGTTATTACGTAATAGGATATAACGTTATATGTTAGTACGTAATAATATATAACGTTATAAGTTATAACGGAATACTACATAACGTTATACGTCATTAGGTAATACTACATAACGTTATACTTCATTACGTAATAGTATATATCGTTTTACGTTAGTACGTAATAGTATATTACGTTACACGTTAGTACGTAATAATATATAACGTTATAAGATATAAAGAAATACTATATAACGTTATACGTCATTAGGTAATACTAAATAACGTTATGCTTCATTACGTAATAGTATATAACGTTATACGTTATTAGGTAATAGCATATTACGTTATACGTTAGTACGTAATAATATATAACGTTATAAGATATAAAGAAATACTATATAACGTTATACGTCATTAGGTAATACTAAATAACGTTATGCTTCATTACGTAATAGTATATAACGTTACACGTTATTACGAAATAGTATATTACGTTATACGTTAGAACGTAATATTATATAACGTAATACGTTATCAGGCAATACTACTTAACGTTATACGTCATAAGGTACTACTAAATGACGTTTTACGTTATTACGTAATATTATATTACGTTATACGTTAGTACGTAATATTATATAACGTAATACGTTATGAGGCAATACTACATAACGTTATACGTCATTACGTAATAATATATTACGTCATACGTTAGTAGGTAATGTTATATAACGTAATACGTAATGAGGCAATACTACATAACGTTATACTTCATTACGTAATAGTATATAACGTTATACGTCATAACGAAATAATATATAACGTTATACGTTATTACGTAATAGTATTTAATGTTATACGTTATTATATTAATAGTATATAACGTTATACGCTAGAACGTAAGAGTATATGACGTTATACGTTAGTACGTAATATTATATAACGTTATACGTTATATGGCAATACTACATAACGCTATACGTCATAAGGTAATACCACATAACGTTATACGCCATTACGTAATAGTATGTAACGTTATGCCTTAGTACGTAAAAGTATATAACGTTATAAGTTATAAAGGAATACTACATAACGTTATCCGTCATTAGGTAATACTACATTACGTTATACATCATTACGTAATAGTATATAACGTTATACGTCATAACGAAATAATATTTAACGTTATACGTTACTATGTAATAGTATTTAACGTTATACGTTATTATATTAATAGTATATAACGTTATACGCTATAACGTAATAGTATATTACGTTATACGTTAGTACGTAATATTATATAACGTAATACGTTATCAGGCAATACTACATAACGTTATACGTCATATGGTAATACTACATAACGTTATACGTCATTACGTAATAGTATATAACGTTATACGTTAGTACGTAATAGTATATAACGTTATATGTCATGAGGTAATACTATATAACGTTATACGTTATTCTGTAATAGTATATAACGTTATACGTTATTACGTAATGGTATATAACGTTATACGTCACTACGTAATAGTATATATCGTTATGCGTTAGTACGTAATAGTATATAACATTATACGTTAGTACGTAATAGTATATAACGTTATACGTCATAACGCAATAGTATATAACGTTACAAGTTATATGGGAATACTACATAATGTTATACGTCATTAGGTAATACTACATAACGTTATACGTAATAAGGTAATACTACATCACGTTATACGTAATTTAGGTACCACTACATAACGTTATTCGTTATTACGTAATAGCATATTACGTTATACGTTAGTACGTAATAGTATATAAAGTTATAAGTTATAAAGGAATACTATATAATGTTATACGTCATCAGGTAATACTACATAACGTTATGCTTCATTACGTAATAGTATATAACGTTATACGTTATTACGTAATAGTATATTACGTTATGCGTTACTATGTAATAGTATATAACGTTATACGTTAGTACGTAATAGTATATAACGTTACAAGTTATAAAGGAATTCTACATAACGCTATACGTCATAAGGTAATACTACATAACGTTATACGTCATTGCGTAATAGTATATAACGTTATCCGTTATAAGGTAATACTACTGAATGTTATACGTCATAAGATTCTACTACATAAAGATATACGGCATTACGTAATATTATATGACGTATACGTTACTATGTAATAGTATATAACGTTGGCCGTCATAAGGTAATACTACATAACGTTATACGTCATTACGGAATATTATTTAACGTTATATGTTACTACATAATAGTATATACCGTTATACGATATTACGTAATAGTATATAACGTTATACGTTATTGCGTAATAGTATATAACGTTATACGTTATTACGTAATAGTATATTACGTTATGCGTTAGTACGTAACGGTACATAACGTTATACGTTAGTACGTAATAGTATATAACGTTATACGTCAATTGGGTAACACTACATAACGTTATAGGTCATTACGTAATAGTATATAAAGTTATATGTTGTAAGTTAATACGACATCACGTTATACGTAATTTAGGTAACACTACATAACGTTATACGTTATTACGTAATAGAATATTACGTTATACGTTAGTACGTAATAATATATAACGTTATAAGATATAAAGTAATACTATATAACGTTATAAGTCATTAGGTAATACTAAATAACGTTATGCTTCATTTCGTAATAGTATATAATGTTATAAGTTATTACGTAATAGTATATTACGTTAAGCGTTAGTATTTAATAGTATGTAACGTTATACGTTAGTGCGTAATAGTATATAACGTTATACGTCATAACGTAATTGTACATAACGTTATACGTTAGTACGTAATAGTATATAACTTTATACGTTAGTACGTAATATTATATAACGTTATACGTTATATGGCAATACTTCATAACGCTATACGTCATAAGGTAATACCACATAACGTTATACGCCATTACGTAATAGTATGTAACGTTATGCCTTAGTACGTAAAAGTATATAACGTTATAAGTTATAAAGGAATACTACATAACGTTATCCGTCATTAGGTAATACTACGTAACGTTATGCGACATTACGTAATGGTATATAACGTTATACGTTTGTACGTAATAGTATATAACGTTATACGTTATTACGTAATAGTATATATCGTTTTACGTTAGTACGTAATAGTATATAACGTTATACGTTAGTACGTAATAGTATATAACGTTATAAGTTATAAAGGAATACTACATAACGTTATACGTCATTAGGTAATACTACGTAACGTTATGCGACATTACGTAATGGTATATAACGTTATACGTTTGTACGTAATAGTATATAACGTTATACGTCATAAGGTAATACTATATATCGCTGTACGTTATTACGTAATAGTATATAACGTTAGACGTCATCACGAATTTCTACATAACGTTATACGTTATAGTGTAATACAATATAACGTTATACGTTATTACGTAACAGTATATAACGTTACACGTTATAAGGTAATGCTATATAACTTTATACATTATAGGGTAATACTATATAACGTTATACATTAGTACGTAGTAGTACATAACTTTACACATAATAAGATAATACTATATAACGTTTTTCATTATTACGTAATAGTATATGACCTTATACATTATTACGTAATAGTATATAACGTTATACGTTATTACGTAATAGTATATAACGTTATACGTTAGTACGTAATATTATATAACGATATACGTTATTACGTAATAGTATATTTTTTATACGTTAGAACGTAATATTATATAACGTAATACGTTATGAGGCAATACTACATAACGTTATACGACATAAGGTACTACTACATAACGTTATACGTTATTACGTAATAGTGTATAACGTTATAAGTTATAAAGGAATTCTACATAACGCTATACGTCATTAGGTAATACTACGTAACGTTATGCGTCATTACGCAATAGTATATAACGTTATACGTTTGTACGTAATAGTATATAACGTTATATGTTAGTACGTAATAGTATATAATGTTATACGTCATAAGGTAATACTATATATCGTTGTACGTTATTACGTAATAGTATATAACGTTAGACGTCATCACGAATTTCTACATAACGTTATACGTTATAGTGTAATACAATATAACGTTATACGTTATTACGTAATAGTATATAACGTTACACGTTATAAGGTAATGCTATATAACTTTATACATTATAGGGTAATACTATATAACGTTATACATTAGTACGTAGTAGTACATAACTTTATACATAATAAGATAATACTATATAACGTTTTTCATTATTACGTAATAGTATATGACCTTATACATTATTACGTAATAGTATATAACGTGATACGTTATTACGTAATAGTATATAACGTTATACGTTAGTACGTAATATTATATAACGATATACGTTATTACGTAATAGTATATTTTTTGTACGTTAGAACGTAATATTATATAACGTAATACGTCATGAGGCAATACTACATAACGTTATACGTCATAAGGTAATACTACATAACGTTATACGTCATTACGTAATAATATATTACGTCATACGTTAGTAGGTAATGTTATATAACGTAATACGTAATGAGGCAATACTACATAACGTTATACGTCAATTGGGTAACACTACATAACGTTATAGGTCATTACGTAATAGCATATTACGTTATACGTTAGTACGTAATAATATATAACGTTATAAGATATAAAGTAATACTATATAACGTTATAAGTCATTAGGTAATACTAAATAACGTTATGCTTCATTTCGTAATAGTATATAATGTTATACGTTATTACGTAATAGTATATTACGTTATGCGTTAGTATTTAATAGTATGTAACGTTATACGTTAGTGCGTAATAGTATATAACGTTATACGTCATAACGTAATTGTACATAACGTTATACGTTAGTACGTAATAGTATATAACGTTATACGTTAGTACGTAATATTATATAACGTTATACGTTATATGGCAATACTTCATAACGCTATACGTCATAAGGTAATACCACATAACGTTATACGCCATTACGTAATAGTATGTAACGTTATGCCTTAGTACGTAAAAGTATATAACGTTATAAGTTATAAAGGAATACTACATAACGTTATCCGTCATTAGGTAATACTACGTAACGTTATGCGACATTACGTAATGGTATATAACGTTATACGTTTGTACGTAATAGTATATAACGTTATACGTTATTACGTAATAGTATATATCGTTTTACGTTAGTACGTAATAGTATATAACGTTATACGTTAGTACGTAATAGTATATAACGTTATAAGCTATAAAGGAATACTACATAACGCTATACGTCATTAGGTAATACTACGTAACGTTATGCGACATTACGTAATGGTATATAACGTTATACGTTTGTACGTAATAGTATATAACGTTATACGTTATTACGAAATAGTATATTACGTTATACGTTAGAACGTAATATTATATAACGTAATACGTTATGAGGCAATACTACATAACGTTATATGTCATATGGTAATACTACATAACGTTATACGTCATTACGTAATAGTATATAACGTTATACGTTAGTACGTAATAGTATATAACGTAATACGTCATAAGGTAATACTATATATCATTGTACGTTATTACGTAATAGTATATAACGTTATACGTAAGTACGTAATAGTATATAACGTTATACGTTATTACGTAAAAGTATATTTCGTTATACGTAAGTACGTAATAGTATATAACGTTATAAGTTATAAAGGAATACTACATAACGTTATACGTTATAAGGCAATACTACATAACAGTTCCCTTTCGACCGCCGAAGAGTGCAGACGTGCCTGGTGCCCGTAGAGGTCTCTCCGTCGAAATTGGACGTGGAAAAAAGTGCCCCCGAAAGTGCGAAAAGCGGGGAAAACAAAGCAATGCAACGAGTGCCACCGCTCAGGATATCAAACAACGGTGAAACATACGCCATATACAAAACCATGGAAATCCATGAATGCACAGAAACCGAAATGGATATGACTCAGATGAGTGACGAGAGAAACACCACCAACAACGATCTAACACAACAAGACGAAAGCTGGAAGGTCGTAACTCCCAGCAAAAGAAGAAAAATTACAACAAACGCAAATACTAGGAGGGCTGCAGAAACAGAAAGTAAGCAGTGGCTCCAAGAAATCCCACTACAAAACCCCTTCAGCATACTACCACAAGAGAAGGAACCAGAAACAACTGAAACAACTGAAAAACCAATAACACACAACCCCAAACCACCGCCAATATACATCGATGCGCAAATAATAGACCCCCTCCTCGAACTGCTAAACAATACGGCAGGCAAAGAAAACTACTCAATAAAACAATTAAAACTGGACCAGGTAAAAGTGCAAACCAACGCCCCAGAAACCTACAGAAAAGTGGTAAAAGTGCTAAAAGAAAAAAACGCCGGGTACCACACCTACCAGCTCAAAACTGACAAAAGCTATAAAGCAGTTATCAGAGGGCTACACCCAAGAACAAACACAAGCAACATATGCGACGAACTAGCCAAAATCGGACACCAGGTAAGAGCAATAAACAACATAACGAGATTTGACACCAAACAACCACTACCGCTGTTCCTAATAGAACTAGAACCGAACAAAAACAACAAGGAAATCTATGACATTAAACAAATCTTAAACACAATAATCACAGTCGAACCACCCAGACAAAAAAAAGACATACCTCAGTGCATGCGGTGCCAACAATATGGGCACACAAAAAATTACTGCAACAGAAACCCGGTGTGCGTCAAATGCGCAGGAAAGCACCTGACAACTTACTGCCCATACACGGGAAAAATAAACGAGGTAAAGTGCTACAACTGCAACGGAAACCACCCAGCCAGCTACAAAGGCTGCCCAGCCAGAAAAATACTCCAACGTAAATTGTTTCCGCCGCTTAGAAGCAGGACATATAACTACCACCACACACAACAAGACAGGGCAGAAGCTGAGGCACCAATTAAAGTACAGTACGTAATGAACAACAACCACAACAATATCAACACCACTGGCAGTCGAAGCTACGCGCAAGCAACCAAGGAAGTAACACCCGTAGCCAACCAAAACCACAACAACAACACCAACGACGCTACAGAAATAAAAGAACTATTAAAACAATCCATCAAAAGCACCGACATGTTAACAAGAACGATAAGCGAACTAAACGAAGCATTCAAGCAGCAATCATTACAAATCACAGCTATGATACAACTGATAACAACCATGCTAAGCAAAAAGTAAAAACGGACATACTAAAAATAGCTGCCTGGAACTCTAACGGTCTACAACAAAGGGCCATTGAAACCAAAGCATTCCTATACCACAACAACATAGACATACTACTCGTATCAGAAACGCATTTCACAATAAAAAGCTACACAGAAATACCGCACTATACCATATACGATACCAAGCACCCCTCAGGAAAAGCACACGGAGGGACCGCAGTGATAACAAGAAACGACATTAAACAGCACCTACACAACCAAGTTAGTAAAGAACACATACAAGCAACTACCGTTACCGTACAAACTAGCAACAACCGTCTACAGCTGTCAGCAGTATATGCACCACCGTGACACAAAATTACAGCACAAATGTGGGAAGAATACTTCCAACAACTAGGCGACAAGTATATCGCAGCAGGAGACTACAAAGCACACAACATGCGGATCAAGAATCACTACACCTCGAGGCAGAACCCTGGAAAAACACATCAGGAAAAACAATCTCAATATATTATCCACAGGAAGACCGACATACTGGCCGACAGACCTGAGCAAAATCCCTGACCTACTCGACTTTGCAGTCACAAAGGGATTAAACGGAAATAAAATAAATATAGCATCCAGCCTCGAGCTTAGCTCCGACCATACACCCATAATAATAACATACAGAAACAAGCCAATACTCTACAACAACTCAGAGACGCTATGCAACAAATCCACTAATTGGCAAACCTTCAAAGAAATAATCGAGAGCAAAATCAACTGCAACATCCCACTGAAAACGCCCCAACACATAGAACAAGCTGTAACAACACTTACAGAAACTATACAAGAGGCAGCAAGGGCAACCACAAAACCAGAAACTACCACTAGACAAACAAAACAAATCCCATCTGACATCCTCGAAAAAATTAGAGATAAAAGAAAAGCGAAAGCAAAATGGCAAAAACATAGAACAAAAGAAAACAAAAAACACCTAAACAAACTTGCAAAGGAAATAAAAAACAAAATAAAAGAGCACAACAAAAACGAATTCACAAAGTTCATAGAGTCACTATCTGCACACGAGAACTACAACTACTCACTATGGAAAGCCACAAAAAAAATAAAGAAGGCGATAAAACCAGCCCCAGCAATCAGAAAAGCAGACAACACATGGGCAAGAAGCAACGAAGAGCAAGCCGAAGAATTTTCCATCCACCTATGCAACACATTTACACCACACAACATCAATAACAGCAACCACAATAGCCATACGGACGACGACGCGATAGCCACTAGCACTGCAATCGACAAGCAATACACCATACCCAAAACAACAGCACAAGAAATAAGAAACATAATAGAAAAAACAAAAAACAACAAAGCACCAGGAATCGATCTAATCAATGGCAAAATATTGAAAAACCTCCCTCCAAAAGCGATACGGTTAATTACAATAATATTCAATGCAATACTAAGAATACAATATTATCCTGCATTATGGAAACAGGCACAAATCATAATGTTACCCAAACCAGGCAAAGACCCACATGAAGCAACATCCTACAGACCAATATCACTACTCCCCGTGCTCTCCAAAATACTAGAAAAAGTAATATACGCCCGACTAAAACCAATAATAGAGAAGGAAAAACTAATACCAGACCATCAATTTGGATTCAGAAATAAACACTCCACCATAGAACAAATGCACAGGCTTGTCAACGAAATAATACACACAATAGAAAACAAACAATATTGTACAGCCCTATTCATGGACATAGAGAAAGCTTTCGACAAAATAAACCACGAAAGCCTAATACAAACAATCAAGAAACAATTCCCGGAAAAAATATACCAAACAATAAAATCATACATAAGCAACAGAACCTTCACAGTAAAAATCAAGGACGCACACTCCGAAGCAAAAGACATCAAAGCAGGTGTTCCACAAGGAAGCGTCCTAGGACCCATACTATACACATTATACACGGCCAACATTCCAACAACTACCAATAGCAAAATACTGACATTCGCGGACGACACAGCCGTGCTAGTCAGGCACACTAACCCTGTAACAGCAGCCACAATATTACAAGAGCACATCACAAAAATAGAAAAGTGGCTACAGGACAAACAAATCAAAGCTAACCCTGACAAATGCAACCACATTACATTCACATTGAGAAAACAGATAACACCAAACATCTTCCTGAACGGCACGCAAATAACACAAACAAGGCAAGTCAAATACCTTGGACTTCACATAGATACACACTTCACATGGAAACAGCACATCAAATCAATAATAGACAAGATACAGATAGCAAGGAGACAAATGTACTGGCTAACAAGCCGAAAATCCAAACTAAGCACAGAAAACAAACTGAAAATATACAAAATAATCATAAAGCCAATCTGGACATACGGAATTCCACTATGGGGAACAGCAGCAATGAGCCATATAAACAAAATAGAAACAATCCAAGCCAAAATCCTTAGAACAATGGTAAACGCCCCGTGGTACGTTAGAAACGAGGACATAAGGAAAGACCTCGGAATACAAACGGTCAAGGAGGAGATTACCAGATTCGCAACAAGATACAGAACAAGAATAGAAACACACCCGAACCATCTGGCAGCTGAAACGTGCAACACAACAAACATCGTAAGAAGACTAAAAAGGAAACACCCAATAGACCTCATAAAAGATATAACTTAGAAAAAAAAAAAAAAAACGAAGCTGGCACCCCGCTGGGGGTAGCCGCCCACATGCTATATTATTTTTTATTTATATTTTTTTTTTTTCTTCACCAACAAGATATAACACTTTACCAAATGTCCGCAAGGACAAATTGTAAAATAACCAAAATAAAAAAAAAAAAAATAAAAAAAAAAAAAAAAAAAAAAAAAAAAACTCCATAACGTTATACGTTATAGGGTAATACTATATAACGTTATACGTTATTACGTAATAGTATATAAAGTTATATGTTATAAGTTAATACGACATCACGTTATACGTAATTTAGGTAACACTACATAACGTTATACGTTATTACGTAATAGCATATTACGTTATACGTTAGTACGTAATAATATATAACGTTATAAGATTTAAAGGAATATTATATAACGTTATACGTCATTAGGTAATACTAAATAACGTTATGCTTCATTACGCAATAGTATATAACGTTATACGTTATTACGTAATAGTATATTACGTTATGCGTTAGTATGTGATAGTATATAACGTTATACGTTAGTGCGTAATAGTATATAACGTTATACGTCATAACGTAATAGTACATAACGTTATACGTTAGTACGTAATAGTATATAACGTTATACGTTAGTACGTAATAGTATATAACGTTATACGTTAGTACGTAATACTATATAACGTTATACGTTAGTACGTATTATTATATAACGTTATACGTTATAAGGGAATACTACATAACGTTGTACGTCATAGGGTAATACTACATAACTTTATACGTCATTACGTTATAGTATATAACGTTATACGTCATTACGTAATAGTATATAACGTTATACGTTAGTACGTAATAATATATAACGTTATACGTCATAAGGTAATACTATATATCGTTGTACGTTATTACGTAATAGTATATAACGTTAGACGTCATCACGAATTTCTACAGTATCGGACAAAAGTTTAAGACGATGATTTGTAAACCGGATTACAAACATCTTATACGCATATTGTTCTTCTATTCGGTTTGTCTCTTTGGAATAACGTAGCTGTATGTTTGACCTTCGTAACCTCAGACAGTCAGTTGTTAAATACAAACAATGTAGGAGTTACAACAGTTAGTTACCGCCTAGCACTTGGAAACAGTGGACATTAGTTTAAGACGATCTGTGTAAAACGTGAGTACGAGTACAGTTTTTGAACATTTTGATTCTGGAATGTCAAAATCATTGTTTAGTGTACCTTTTATTGCTTAAAATTCATTTAGGTAGGAACAGACTATGGGTAAATCAAAGAATTTACTTGAAAACGAAAGGGAACAAATCGTAAGGCTGCGAAAGCAAAGTAAAACCTTCACCGAAATAGCAAATATAGTGAACAGGTCAGAAACAGCTTGTAAACAAGCTTGGTATAAATTTTTAAAGACAGGCATGTATTGCGATCAACCGAAAAACGGAAGACCACGGAAAACAACACCGAAAATGGATCGCCGGATTCATCGATTGAGCGAAAAGGATCGTTTTCGTAGTGCAAATAATATTGCTGCGGAGATAAACTATGAAAACGATACACAAATTAGTGCTAGAACTGTTAGGAGAAGATTAGAAGACTTTAACTTAAGAGGACGAAAACCCCAAAAGAAACCACTGCTGAGTTCTAGGAATCGAAAAAGACGACTTGCATTTGCTAAAGCTCATAAGCATTGGACAAGTGAAGATTGGCAAAAGGTATTGTTTTCTGACGAATCGAAATTCAATCGCGTCTGTTCTGACGGGATACGGTACGTTAGACGTCGAATTGGCGAAAGTTTGAAAACACAGTGCGTTTTAAAAACTCTTAAACATGGTGGTGGCAACGTTATGGTGTGGGCGTGTTTTTCTCGAAGCGGCCCTGGTCCGATATGTCGTATCAATGGAATTATGGACCGTTTTCAATACAAGGACATACTCAAGAACACAATGTTACCTTTTGCACGCAACAATATGAGTGATGATTTTATTTTTCAAAATGATAATGATCCGAAGCACACGGCACGGGTTGTGAAACAGTTTTTTCAAGAAGAAAATATCACCGTGCTGCCGTGGCCGTCGCAATCACCAGACATTAACCCAATCGAGAATTTGTGAAGCATCATAAAAAAGACAGTACAAGGTTATAAACCGAAAAATTTAAATGAACTTTACTCTACGATTGAAACAGCCTGGAATAATATTACGGTAGATTAATATAAAAAATTAATAGATTCTATGCCAAGAAGATGTACCGAAGGGATAAGAAATAACGGATATTGAACAAAATATTGAATTTAAACAAAAATTGTGTATATTTTTTAACCAAAAATTAATATTTTTTGTATAGTCTTAAACTTTTGACCGACGAAATATTATACAGATTTCGTTCCTTTTTTATAACTTAGCTATTGAGCAAAATATCAAAATGAAATTTTTTTTCTAAGTGTACAAACAAATGTACAATTAGTTAATACCAAAAGTAGAACACCGTATTTATATTTTTTATGGAAAGTAAATCAATTATTTATTTCTTCCATTTCGTCTTAAACTTTTGTCCGCTACTGTACATAACGTTATACGTTATAGTATAATACAATATAACGTGATACGTTATTACGGAATTGTATATAACGTTACACGTTATAAGGTAATACTACATAACTTTATACGTTATAGGGTAATACTATATAACGTTATACATTAGTACGTAGTAGTACATAACTTTATACATAATAAGATAACACTATATAACGTTTTTCATTATTACGTAATAGTATATAACGTTATACGTTATTACGTAATAGTGTATAACGTTATACGTTAGTACGTAATATTATATAACGTAATACGTTATGAGGCAATACTACATAACGTTATACGTCATAAGGTACTACTACATATCGTTATACGTTATTACGTAATAGTATATAACGTTAGACGTCATTACGTAATAGTATATAACGTTATATGTTTGTACGTAATAGTATATAACGTTATACGTTATTACGAAATAGTATATTTCGTTATACGTTAGAACGTAATATTATATAACGTAATACGTTATGGTAATACTACATAACATTATACGTCATTACGTAATAGTATATAACGTTATACGTTAGTACGTAATAGTATATAACATTATACGTCATAAGGTAATACTATATAACGTTGTACGTTATTACGTAATAGTATATAATGTTAGACGTCATCACGAATTTCTACATAACGTTATACGTTATAACGTAATACTATATAACATTAGACGTTATACGGTAACACTCCATAACGTTATACGTTATAGTGTAATACTATATAACGTTATACGTTATTACATAATAGTATATAACGTTATACGTTATTACGTAATAGTATATTACGTTATACGTTAGTACGTAATATTATATAACGTAATACGTTATGAGGCAATACTACATAACGCTATACGTCATTAGGTAATACTACGTAACGTTATGCGTCATTACGTAATAGTATATAACGTTATACGTTATTACGTATAGGATATTACGTTATACGTTAGTACGTAATAGTATATAACGTTATAAGTTATAAAGGAATACTACATAACGCTATACGTTATTAGGTAATACTACGTAACGTTATGCGTCATTACGTAATAGTATATAACGTTATATGTTTGTACGTAATAGTATATAACGTTATACGTTATTACGAAATAGTATATTTCGTTATACGTTAGAACGTAATATTATATAACGTAATACGTTATGGTAATACTACATAACGTTATACATCATTACGTAATAGTATATAACGTTACACGTTATAAGGTAATACTATATATCTTTATACGTTATAGGGTAATACTATATAACGTTATACATTAGTACGTAGTAGTACATAACTTTATACATAATAAGATAATACTATATAACGTTTTTCATTATTACGTAATAGTATATGACGTTATACATTATTACGTAATAGTATTTAACGTTATACGTTATAACGTAATAGTATATAACATTAGACGTTATACGGTAACACTCCATAACGTTATACGTTATAGGGTAATACTATATAACGTTATACGTTATTACGTAATAGTATATAAGGTTATACGTTATAACGTAATAGTGTATAACGTTATACGTTAGTACGTAATATTATATAACGTAATACGTTATGAGGCAATACTACATAACGTTATACGTCATAAGGTACTACTACATATCGTTATACGTTATTACGTAATAGTATATAACGTTAGACGTTATTACGTAATAGTATATTACGTTATACGTTAGTACGTAATATTATATAACGTAATACGTTATGAGGCAATACTACATAACGTTATACGACATAAGGTAATAAGACATAACGTTATACGTCATTACGTAATAATATATTACGTCATAGGTTAGTAGGTAATGTTATATAACGTAATACGTAATGAGGCAATACAACATAACGTTATACGTCATTTAGGTAACACTACATAACGTTATACGTCATTACGTAATATTATATAACGTTATATGTTTGTACGTAATAGTATATAACGTTATACGTTATTACGAAATAGTATATTTCGTTATACGTTAGAACGTAATATTATATAACGTAATACGTTATGGTAATACTACATAACATTATACGTCATTACGTAATAGTATATAACGTTATACGTTAGTACGTAATAGTATATAACGTTATACGTCATGAGGTAATACTATATAACGTTGTACGTTATTACGTAATAGTATATAACGTTAGACGTCATCACGAATTTCTACATAACGTTATACGTTATAGTGTAATAGAATATAACGTTATACGTTATTACGTAATAGTATATAACGTTACACGTTATAAGGTAATACTATATAACTTTATACGTTATAGGGTAATACTATATAACGTTATACATTAGTACGTAGTAGTACATAACTTTATACATAATAAGATAATACTATATAACGTTTTTCATTATTACGTAATAGTATATGACGTTATACATTATTACGTAATAGTATATAACGTTATACGTTATAACGTAATACTATATAACATTAGACGTTATACGGTAACACTCCATAACGTTATACGTTATGGTGTAATACTATATAACGTTATACGTTATTACGTAATAGTATATAACGTTATACGTTAGTACGTAATAGTATATAACGTTCTACGTCATTAGTTAATACTACATAACGTTTTGCTTTATTACGTAATAGTATATAACGTTATACGTTAGTGCGTAGTAGTATATAACGTTATACGTCATTTAGGTAACACTACATAACGTTATACGTCATTACGTAATAGTACATAAAATTATACTTTATAAGGTAATACGACATCACCTTATACGTCATTTAGGTACCACTACATAACGTTATACGTTATTACGTAATAGTATATAAAGTTATACGTTAGTACGTAATAGTATATAACGTTATACGTTAGTACGTAATGGTATATAACGTTATACGTTATTACGTATTAGTGTATAACGTTATACGCTATTACGTAATAGTATATTGCGTTATACGTTAGTACGTAATGGTACATAACGTTATACGTTAGTACGTAATAGTATATAACGTTATACGTCATTTAGGTAACACTACATAACGTTATACGTCATTGCGTAATAGTATATAACGTTATACGTCATTTAGGTAACACTACATAACGTTATACGTCATTACGTAATAGTATATATCGTTATACGTTAGTACGTAATAGTATATAACGTTATACGTTAGTACGTAATAGTATATAACGTTATACGTTATTACGTAATAGTATATAACGTTATGCGTTAGTACGTAATATTATATAACGTTATAAGATATAAAGGAATACTATATAACGTTATACGTCATTAGGTAATACTAAATAACGTTATGCTTCATTACGTAATAGTATATAACGTTATACGTTAGTACGTAATAGTATATAACGTTCTACGTCATTAGTTAATACTACATAACGTTTTGCTTTATTACGTAATAGTATATAACGTTATACGTTATTACGTAATAGTATATTACGTTATGCGTTAGTATGTAATAGTATATAACGTTATACGTTAGTATGTAATAGTATATAACGTTATACCTCATAACGTAATAGTATATAATGTTACAAGTTATATGGGAATACTACATAACGTTATACGTCATTAGGTAATACTACATAACGTTATACGACATAAGGTAACACTACATAACGTTATACGTCATTACGAAATAGTATATATCGTCATACGTTAGTACGTAATAGTATATAACGTTATATGTTAGTACGAAATAGTATATAACGTTATACGTTAGTACGTAATAGTATATAACGTTATACGTCATAGCGTTATAGTATATAACGTTATAAGTTATAAGAGAATACTACTTAACGTTATACGTAATTAGATAATACTACATAACGTTATACTTCATTACGTAATAGTATGTAATGTTATACGTCATTACGTAATAGTATATTACGTTATACGTTAGTGTTTAATATTATATAACGTTATACGTTATAAGGCCATACTACATAACCTTATACGTCATAAGGTAATACTACATAACCTTATACGTCATTACGTAATAGTATATAACGTTATACGTTATTACGTTGTAGTATATAACGTTATACGTTATTACGTAATAGTATATTACGTTATACGTTAGTGTTTAATATTATATAACGTTATACGTTATAAGGCAATACTACATAACGTTATACGTCATAAGGTAGTACTACATAACTTTATACGTCATTACGTAATAGTATATAACGTTATACGTTAGTTCGTAATAGTATATAACGTTATACGTCATAACGTTATAGTATATAACGTTATAAGTTAGAAGAGAATACTACTTAACGTTATACGTAATTAGATAATACTACATAACGTTATACTTCATTACGTAATAGTATATAACGTTATACGTTAGTGCGTAGTAGTATATAACGTTATACGTCATTTAGGTAACACTACATAACGTTATACGTCATTACGTAATAGTACATAAAATTATACTTTATAAGGTAATACGACATCACCTTATACGTCATTTAGGTACCACTACATAACGTTATACGTTATTACGTAATAGTATATAAAGTTATACGTTAGTACGTAATAGTATATAACGTTATACGTTAGTACGTAATGGTATATAACGTTATACGTTATTACGTATTAGTGTATAACGTTATACGCTATTACGTAATAGTATATTGCGTTATACGTTAGTACGTAATGGTACATAACGTTATACGTTAGTACGTAATAGTATATAACGTTATACGTCATTTAGGTAACACTACATAACGTTATACGTCATTGCGTAATAGTATATAACGTTATACGTCATTTAGGTAACACTACATAACGTTATACGTCATTACGTAATAGTATATATCGTTATACGTTAGTACGTAATAGTATATAACGTTATACGTTAGTACGTAATAGTATATAACGTTATACGTTATTACGTAATAGTATATAACGTTATGCGTTAGTACGTAATATTATATAACGTTATAAGATATAAAGGAATACTATATAACGTTATACGTCATTAGGTAATACTAAATAACGTTATGCTTCATTACGTAATAGTATATAACGTTATACGTTAGTACGTAATAGTATATAACGTTCTACGTCATTAGTTAATACTACATAACGTTTTGCTTTATTACGTAATAGTATATAACGTTATACGTTATTACGTAATAGTATATTACGTTATGCGTTAGTATGTAATAGTATATAACGTTATACGTTAGTATGTAATAGTATATAACGTTATACCTCATAACGTAATAGTATATAACGTTACAAGTTATATGGGAATACTACATAACGTTATACGTCATTAGGTAATACTACATAACGTTATACGACATAAGGTAACACTACATAACGTTATACGTCATTACGTAATAGTATATATCGTCATACGTTAGTACGTAATAGTATATAACGTTATATGTTAGTACGAAATAGTATATAACGTTATACGTTAGTACGTAATAGTATATAACGTTATACGTCATAGCGTTATAGTATATAACGTTATAAGTTATAAGAGAATACTACTTAACGTTATACGTAATTAGATAATACTACATAACGTTATACTTCATTACGTAATAGTATGTAATGTTATACGTCATTACGTAATAGTATATTACGTTATACGTTAGTGTTTAATATTATATAACGTTATACGTTATAAGGCCCTACTACATAACCTTATACGTCATAAGGTAATACTACATAACCTTATACGTCATTACGTAATAGTATATAACGTTATACGTTATTACGTTGCAGTATATAACGTTATACGTTATTACGTAATAGTATATTACGTTATACGTTAGTGTTTAATATTATATAACGTTATACGTTATAAGGCAATACTACATAACGTTATACGTCATAAGGTAGTACTACATAACTTTATACGTCATTACGTAATAGTATATAACGTTATACGTTAGTTCGTAATAGTATATAACGTTATACGTCATAACGTTATAGTATATAACGTTATAAGTTAGAAGAGAATACTACTTAACGTTATACGTAATTAGATAATACTACATAACGTTATACTTCATTACGTAATAGTATATAACGTTATAAGTTATAAGGGCATACTACATAACGTTATACGTAATTAGATAATACTACATAACGTTATACTTCATTACGTAATAGTACATAACGTTATACGTTAGTACGTAATAGTATATAACGTTATACGTCAGTTAGGTAACACTACATAACGTTATACGTCATTACGTAATAGTATATATCGTCATACGTTAGTACGTAATAGTATATAACGTTATATGTTAGAACGAAATAGTATATAACGTTATACGTTAGTACGTAATAGTATATTACGTTATACGTTAGTGTTTAATATTATATAACGTTATACGTTATAAGGTAATACGACATCCCGTTATACGTCATTTAGGTACCACTACATAACGTTATACGTCATTACGTAATAGTATATAACGTTATACGTTAGTACGTAATAGTATATAACGTTATATGTTAGTACGAAATAGTATATAACGTTATACGTTAGTACAAAATACTATATAACGTTATACGTTAGTACGTATTATTATATACGTTATACGTTATAAGGCAATACTACATAACTTTATACGTAATTAGATAATACTATATAACGTTATACGTTAGTACGTAATAGTATATAACGTTATACGTTAGTACAAAATACTATATAACGTTATACGTTAGTGCGTAATAGTATATAACGTTATACGTCATTTAGGTAACACTACATAATGTTATACGTCATTACGTAATAGTATATAAAATTATACGTTATAAGGTAATACGACATCTCGTTATACGTCATTTAGGTACCACTACATAACGTTATACGTTATTACGTAATAGTATATCACGTTATACGATATTACGTAATATTATGTTACGTTATGCGTTAGTATGTAATAGTATATAACGTTATACGTTAGTATGCAATAGTATATAACGTTATACCTCATAACGTAATAGTATATAACGTTACAAGTTATATGGGAATACTACATAACGTTATACGTCATTACGTAATACTATATAAAATTATACGTTATAAGGTAATACGACATCACGATATACGTCATTTAGGTACAACTACATAACGTTATACGTTAATACGTAATAGTATATAACGTTATATGTCAAAAGGTAATACTACATAACATTATACGTCATTACGTAATAGTATATAACGTTATACCTTAGTACGTAATAGTATATAACGTTATATGTCATACGGTAATACTACATAACGTTATACGTCACTACATAATACTATATAATGTTATACCTGATAACGTAATAGTATATAACGTTATACGACATTACGTAATAGTATATTTCGTTATACGTTAGTACGTAATAGTATATAACGTTATACGTCATTTAGGTAACACTACGTAACGTTATACGTCATTACGTAATAGTATATTACGTTATGCGTTAGTATGTAATAGTATATAACGTTATACGTTAGTACGTAATAGTATATTACGTTATACGTCAATACGTAATAGTATATAACATTATACGTTAGTACGTAATAGTATATAACGTTATACGTCATTAGGTAATACTACATAACGTTATGCTTTATTACGTAATAGTATATAACTTTATACGTTATTACGTAATTGTATATTACGTTATGCGTTAGTATTTAATAGTATATAACGTTATACGTTAGTACGTAATAGTATATTACGTTATACGTCATTACGTAATAGTATATAACGTTATACGTTAGTACGTAATGGTATATAACGTTATACGTTAGTACGTAATATTATATAACGTTATACGTTATAAGGCAATACCACATAACGCTATACGTCATAAGGTAATACTACTTTACGTTATACGCCATAAGGTAATACTACATAAGGTTATACGTCATTACGTAATAGTATATAACGTTATACGTCATTACGTAATAGTATATAACGTTATACGTTAGTACGTAATAGTATATAACGTTATATGTCATAGGGTAATACTATATAACGTTATACGCCATTACGTAATAGTATATAACATTATACGTTAGTACGTTATAGTATATAACGTTATACGTCATTTAGGTAACACTACGTAACGTTATACGTCATTACGTAATAGTATATTACGTTATGCGTTAGTATGTAATAGTATATAACGTTATACGTTAGTACGTAATAGTATATAACGTTCTACGTCATTAGTTAATACTACATAACGTTTTGCTTTATTACGTAATAGTATATAACGTTATACGTTATTACGTAATAGTATATTACGTTATGCGTTAGTATGTAATAGTATATAACGTTATACGTTAGTATGTAATAGTATATAACGTTATACCTCATAACGTAATAGTATATAACGTTACAAGTTATATGGGAATACTACATAACGTTATACGTCATTAGGTAATACTACATAACGTTATACGACATAAGGTAACACTACATAACGATATACGTCATTACGTAATAGTATATATCGTCATACGTTAGTACGTAATAGTATATAACGTTATATGTTAGTACGAAATAGTATATAACGTTATACGTTAGTACGTAATAGTATATAACGTTATACGTCATAGCGTTATAGTATATAACGTTATAAGTTATAAGAGAATACTACTTAACGTTATACGTAATTAGATAATACTACATAACGTTATACTTCATTACGTAATAGTATGTAATGTTATACGTCATTACGTAATAGTATATTACGTTATACGTTAGTGTTTAATATTATATAACGTTATACGTTATAAGGCCATACTACATAACCTTATACGTCATAAGGTAATACTACATAACCTTATACGTCATTACGTAATAGTATATAACGTTATACGTTATTACGTTGTAGTATATAACGTTATACGTTATTACGTAATAGTATATTACGTTATACGTTAGTGTTTAATATTATATAACGTTATACGTTATAAGGCAATACTACATAACGTTATACGTCATAAGGTAGTACTACATAACTTTATACGTCATTACGTAATAGTATATAACGTTATACGTTAGTTCGTAATAGTATATAACGTTATACGTCATAACGTTATAGTATATAACGTTATAAGTTAGAAGAGAATACTACTTAACGTTATACGTAATTAGATAATACTACATAACGTTATACTTCATTACGTAATAGTATATAACGTTATAAGTTATAAGGGCATACTACATAACGTTATACGTAATTAGATAATACTACATAACGTTATACTTCATTACGTAATAGTATATAACGTTATACGTTAGTACGTAATAGTATATAACGTTATACGTCAGTTAGGTAACACTACATAACGTTATACGTCATTACGTAATAGTATATATCGTCATACGTTAGTACGTAATAGTATATAACGTTATATGTTAGAACGAAATAGTATATAACGTTATACGTTAGTACGTAATAGTATATTACGTTATACGTTAGTGTTTAATATTATATAACGTTATACGTTATAAGGTAATACGACATCCCGTTATACGTCATTTAGGTACCACTACATAACGTTATACGTCATTACGTAATAGTATATAACGTTATACGTTAGTACGTAATAGTATATAACGTTATATGTTAGTACGAAATAGTATATAACGTTATACGTTAGTACAAAATACTATATAACGTTATACGTTAGTACGTATTATTATATAACGTTATACGTTATAAGGCAATACTACATAACTTTATACGTAATTAGATAATACTATATAACGTTATACGTTAGTACGTAATAGTATATAACGTTATACGTTAGTACAAAATACTATATAACGTTATACGTTAGTGCGTAATAGTATATAACGTTATACGTCATTTAGGTAACACTACATAATGTTATACGTCATTACGTAATAGTATATAAAATTATACGTTATAAGGTAATACGACATCTCGTTATACGTCATTTAGGTACCACTACATAACGTTATACGTTATTACGTAATAGTATATCACGTTATACGATATTACGTAATATTATGTTACGTTATGCGTTAGTATGTAATAGTATATAACGTTATACGTTAGTATGCAATAGTATATAACGTTATACCTCATAACGTAATAGTATATAACGTTACAAGTTATATGGGAATACTACATAACGTTATACGTCATTACGTAATACTATATAAAATTATACGTTATAAGGTAATACGACATCACGATATACGTCATTTAGGTACAACTACATAACGTTATACGTTAATACGTAATAGTATATAACGTTATATGTCAAAAGGTAATACTACATAACATTATACGTCATTACGTAATAGTATATAACGTTATACGTTAGTACGTAATAGTATATAACGTTATATGTCATACGGTAATACTACATAACGTTATACGTCACTACATAATACTATATAATGTTATACCTGATAACGTAATAGTATATAACGTTATACGACATTACGTAATAGTATATTTCGTTATACGTTAGTACGTAATAGTATATAACGTTATACGTCATTTAGGTAACACTACGTAACGTTATACGTCATTACGTAATAGTATATTACGTTATGCGTTAGTATGTAATAGTATATAACGTTATACGTTAGTACGTAATAGTATATTACGTTATACGTCAATACGTAATAGTATATAACATTATACGTTAGTACGTAATAGTATATAACGTTATACGTCATTAGGTAATACTACATAACGTTATGCTTTATTACGTAATAGTATATAACTTTATACGTTATTACGTAATTGTATATTACGTTATGCGTTAGTATTTAATAGTATATAACGTTATACGTTAGTACGTAATAGTATATTACGTTATACGTCATTACGTAATAGTATATAACGTTATACGTTAGTACGTAATGGTATATAACGTTATACGTTAGTACGTAATATTATATAACGTTATACGTTATAAGGCAATACCACATAACGCTATACGTCATAAGGTAATACTACTTTACGTTATACGCCATAAGGTAATACTACATAAGGTTATACGTCATTACGTAATAGTATATAACGTTATACGTCATTACGTAATAGTATATAACGTTATACGTTAGTACGTAATAGTATATAACGTTATACGTTCGTACGTAATAGTATATAACGTTATATGTCATAGGGTAATACTATATAACGTTATACGCCATTACGTAATAGTATATAACATTATACGTTAGTACGTTATAGTATATAACGTTATACGTCATTAGGTAATACTACATACCGTTATGCTTTATTACGTAATAGTATATCACGTTATACGTTATTACGTAATAGTATATTACGTTATGCGTTAGTATGTAATAGTATATAACGTTATACGTTAGTATGTAATAGTATATAACGTTATACCTCATAACGTAATAGTATATAACGTTATATGTCAAAAGGTAATACTATTTAACGTTATACGTTATTCTGTAATAGTATATAACATTATACGTTATTACGTAATAGTATATAACGTTATACGTTAGTACGTAATAGTATATAACGTTATACGTTAGTACGTAATAGTATATAACGTTATACGTTATTACGAAATAGTATATTTCGTTATACGTTAGAACGTAATATTATATAACGTAATACGTTATGGTAATACTACATAACATTATACGTCATTACGTAATAGTATATAACGTTATACGTTAGTACGTAATAGTATATAACGTTATACGTCTTGAGGTAATACTATATAACGTTGTACGTTATTACGTAATAGTATATAACGTTAGACGTCATCACGAATTTCTACATAACGTTATACGTTATAGTGTAATAGAATATAACGTTATACGTTATGGGGTAATACTATATAACGTTATACATTAGTACGTAGTAGTACATAACTTTATACATAAGAAGATAATACTATATAACGTTTATCATTATTACGTAATAGTATATGACGTTATACATTATTACGTAATAGTATATAACGTTATACGTTATAACGTAATACTATATAACATTAGACGTTATACGGTAACACTCCATAACGTTATACGTTATAGTGTAATACTATATAACGTTATACGTTATAACGTAATTGTATATAACGTTATACGTTATTACGTAATAGTGTATAATGTTATACGTTAGTACGTAATATTATATAACGTAATACATTATGAGGCAATACTACATAACGTTATACGTCATAAGGTACTACTACATATCGTTATACGTTATTACGTAATAGTATATAACGTTAGACGTTATTACGTAATAGTATATAACGTTATACGTTATAACGTAATACTATATAACATTAGACGTTATACGGTAACACTCCATAACGTTATACGTTATAGTGTAATACTATATAACGTTATACGTTATAACGTAATTGTATATAACGTTATACGTTATTACGTAATAGTGTATAATGTTATACGTTAGTACGTAATATTATATAACGTAATACATTATGAGGCAATACTACATAACGCTATACGTCATTAGGTAATACTACGTAACGTTATGCGTCATTACGTAATAGTATATAAAGTTATATGTTATAAGTTAATACGACATCACGTTATACGTAATTTAGGCAACACTACATATCGTTATACGTTATTACGAAATATCATATTACGTTATACGTTAGTACGTAATAATATATAACGTTATAAGATATAAAGGAATACTATATAACGTTATACGTCAGTAGGTAATACTAAATAACGTTATGCTTCATTACGTTATAGTATATAACGTTATACGTTATTACGTAATAGTATATTACGTTATGCGTTATTACGTAATGGTATATAACGTTATACGTCATTACGTAATAGTATATAACGTTATACGTTAGTACGAAATAGTATATAACGTTATAGGTCATTTAGGTAACACTACATAACGTTGTACGTCATTACGTAATAGTATATAAAGTTATACGTTATAAGGTGATACGACATCACGTTATACGTCATAAGGTAATACTACATAACGTTATACTTCATTACGTAATAGTATATAACGTTATACGTCATAAGGTAATACTACATAACGTTATACGTTAGTACGTAATAGTATATAACGTTATACGTTAGTACGTAATAGTATATAACGTTATACGTTATTACGTAATAGTATATTACGTTATGCGTTAGTATGTAATAGTATATAACGTTATACGTTAGTACGTAATAGTATATAACATTATACGTCATAACGTAATAGTACATAACGTCATACGTTAGTACGTAATAGTATATAACGTTATACGTTAGTACGTAATATTATATAGCCTTATACGTTATAAGGCAATACCACCTAACGTTATACGTCATAAGGTATTACTACATAACGTTATACGTCATAAGGTAATACTACATAAGGTTATACGTCATAACGTAATAGTATTTAACGTTATACGTCTTTCCGCAATAGTATATAACGTTATACGTTAGTACGTAATAGTATATAACGTTATACGTTAGTACGTAATAGTATATAACGTTATACGTTAGTACGTAATACTATATAACGTTATACGTTAGTACGTATTATTATATAACGTTATACGTTATAAGGGAATACTACATAACGTTGTACGTCATAGGGTAATACTACATAACTTTATACGTCATTACGTTATAGTATATAACGTTATACGTCATTACGTAATAGTATATAACGTTATACGTCATTACGTAATAGTATTTAACGTTATACGTTAGTACGTAATATTATATAACGTTATAGGTTATAAGGCAATACCACATAACGCTATACGTCATAAGGTAATACTACATAACGTTATACGCCATAAGGTAATACTACATAACGTTATACGTCATTACGTAATGGTATATAACGTTATACGTTAGTACGTAATAGTATATAACGTTATACGTCATTACGTAATAGTATATAACGTTATACGTTAGTACGTAATAGTATATAACGTTATACGTTAGTACGTAATAGTATATAACGTTATACGTCATTAGGTAATACTACATAACGTTATGCTTCATTACGTAATAGTATATAACGTTATATGTCAAAAGGTAATACTACAAAACGTTATACGTTATTACGTAATAGTATATAACGTTATACGTTAGTACGTAATAGTATATAACGTTATACGTTAGTACGTAATAGTATATAACGTTATACGTTATTACGAAATAGTATATTTCGTTATACGTTAGAACGTAATATTATATAACGTAATACGTTATGGTAATACTACATAACATTATACGTCATTACGTAATAGTATATAACGTTATACGTTAGTACGTAATAGTATATAACGTTATACGTCATTAGGTAATACTACATACCGTTATGCTTTATTACGTAATAGTATATCACGTTATACGTTAGTACGTAATAGTATATAACGTTATACCTCATAACGTAATAATATATAACGTTACAAGTTATATCGAAATACTATATAACGTTATACGTCATTAGGTAATACTACATAACGTAATACGACATAAGGTAATACTACATAACGTTATACGTCATTACGTAATAGTATATAACGTTATACGTTAGTACGTAATATTATATAAAGTTATACGTTATAAGGCAATTCCACATAACGTTATACGTCATAAGGTAATACTACATAACGTTCTACGTCATACGGTAATACTACATAACGTTATACGTCATTACGTAATAGTATATAATGTTATACGTTATTACGTAATAGTATATAACGTTATACGTTAGTACGTGATAGTATATAACGTTATACGTTAATACGTAATAGTATATAACGTTATATGTCAAAAGGTAATACTACAAAACGTTATACGTTATTACGTAATAGTATATAACGTTATACGTTAGTACGTAATAGTATATAACGTTATACGTTAGTACGTAATAGTATATAACGTTATACGTTATTACGAAATAGTATATTTCGTTATACGTTAGAACGTAATATTATATAACGTAATACGTTATGGTAATACTACATAACATTATACGTCATTACGTAATAGTATATAACGTTATACGTTAGTACGTAATAGTATATAACGTTATACGTCATGAGGTAATACTATATAACGTTGTACGTTATTACGTAATAGTATATAACGTTAGACGTCATCATGAATTTCTACATAACGTTATACGTTATAGTGTAATAGAATATAACGTTATACGTTATTACGTAATAGTATATAACGTTACACGTTATAAGGTAATACTATATAACTTTATACGTTATGGGGTAATACTATATAACGTTATACATTAGTACGTAGTAGTACATAACTTTATACATAAGAAGATAATACTATATAACGTTTATCATTATTACGTAATAGTATATGACGTTATACATTATTACGTAATAGTATATAACGTTATACGTTATAACGTAATACTATATAACATTAGACGTTATACGGTAACACTCCATAACGTTATACGTTATAGTGTAATACTATATAACGTTATACGTTATAACGTAATTGTATATAACGTTATACGTTATTACGTAATAGTGTATAATGTTATACGTTAGTACGTAATATTATATAACGTAATACATTATGAGGCAATACTACATAACGTTATACGTCATAAGGTACTACTACATATCGTTATACGTTATTACGTAATAGTATATAACGTTAGACGTTATTACGTAATAGTATATTACGTTATACGTTAGTACGTAATATTATATAACGTAATACGTTATGAGGCAATACTACATAACGCTATACGTCATTAGGTAATACTACGTAACGTTATGCGTCATTACGTAATAGTATATAAAGTTATATGTTATAAGTTAATACGACATCACGTTATACGTAATTTAGGCAACACTACATATCGTTATACGTTATTGCGAAATAGCATATTACGTTATACGTTAGTACGTAATAATATATAACGTTATAAGATATAAAGGAATACTATATAACGTTATACGTCAGTAGGTAATACTAAATAACGTTATGCTTCATTACGTAATAGTATATAACGTTATACGTTATTACGTAATAGTATATTACGTTATGCGTTATTACGTAATGGTATATAACGTTATACGTCATTACGTAATAGTATATAACGTTATACGTTAGTACGAAATAGTATATAACGTTATAGGTCATTTAGGTAACACTACATAATCGTTGTACGTCATTACGTAATAGTATATAAAGTTATACGTTATAAGGTGATACGACATCACGTTATACGTCATAAGGTAATACTACATAACGTTATACTTCATTACGTAATAGTATATAACGTTATACGTCATAAGGTAATACTACATAACGTTATACGTTAGTACGTAATAGTATATAACGTTATACGTTAGTACGTAATAGTATATAACGTTATACGTTATTACGTAATAGTATATTACGTTATGCGTTAGTATGTAATAGTATATAACGTTATACGTTAGTACGTAATAGTATATAACATTATACGTCATAACGTAATAGTACATAACGTCATACGTTAGTACGTAATAGTATATAACGTTATACGTTAGTACGTAATATTATATAGCCTTATACGTTATAAGGCAATACCACCTAACGTTATACGTCATAAGGTATTACTACATAACGTTATACGTCATAAGGTAATACTACATAAGGTTATACGTCATAACGTAATAGTATATAACGTTATACGTCTTTCCGCAATAGTATATAACGTTATACGTTAGTACGTAATAGTATATAACGTTATACGTTAGTACGTAATAGTATATAACGTTATACGTTAGTACGTAATACTATATAACGTTATACGTTAGTACGTATTATTATATAACGTTATACGTTATAAGGGAATACTACATAACGTTGTACGTCATAGGGTAATACTACATAACTTTATACGTCATTACGTTATAGTATATAACGTTATACGTCATTACGTAATAGTATATAACGTTATACGTTAGTACGTAATAATATATAACGTTATACGTCATAAGGTAATACTATATATCGTTGTACGTTATTACGTAATAGTATATAACGTTAGACGTCATCACGAATTTCTACATAACGTTATAAGTTATAGTGTAATACAATATAACGTTATACGTTATTACGTAATAGTACATAACGTTATGCTTCATTACGTAATAGTATACAACGTTATACGTTATTACGTAATAGTATATTACGTTATGCGTTGGTATGTAGTAGTATATAACGTTATACGTCATTACGTAAGAGTATATAACGTTATACGTTAGTACGTAATAGTGTATAACGTTATACGTTAGTACGTAATAGTATATAACGTTATACGTCATTACGTAATAGTATTTAACGTTATACGTTAGTACGTAATATTATATAACGTTATACGTTATAAGGCAATACCACATAACGCTATACGTCATAAGGTAATACTACATAACGTTATACGCCATAAGGTAATACTACATAACGTTATACGTCATTACGTAATGGTATATAACGTTATACGTTAGTACGTAATAGTATATAACGTTATACGTCATTACGTAATAGTATATAACGTTATACGTTAGTACGTAATAGTATATAACGTTATACGTTAGTACGTAATAGTATATAACGTTATACGTCATTAGGTAATACTACATAACGTTATGCTTCATTACGTAATAGTATATAACGTTATACGTTAGTACGTAGTAGTATATAACGTTATACGTCATTACGTAATAGTACATAACGTTATACGTTAGTACGTAATAGTATATAACGTTATACGTCATTACGTAATAGTATATAACGTTATACGTTAGTACGTAATAGTGTATAACGTTATACGTTAGTACGTAATAGTATATAACGTTATACGTTAGTACGAAATACTATATAACGTTATACGTTAGTACGTATTATTATATAACGTTACACGTTATAAGGCAATACTACATAACGTGATACGTTATTAGGTAATACTACATAACGTTATACGTCATTACGTAATAGTACATAAAATTATACGTTATAAGGTAATACGACATCACCTTATACGTCATTTAGGTACCACTACATAACGTTATATGTTATTACGTAATAGTATATAAAGTTATACGTTAGTACGTAATAGTATATCACGTTATACGTTAGTACGTAATAGTATATAACGTTATACGTTAGTACGTAATAGTATATAACGTTATACGTTAGTACGTAATAGTGTATAACGTTATACGTTAGTACGTAATAGTATATAACGTTATACGTTAGTACGAAATACTATATAACGTTATACGTTAGTACGTATTATTATATAACGTTACACGTTATAAGGCAATACTACATAACGTGATACGTTATTAGGTAATACTACATAACGTTATACGTCATAAGGTAATACTACATAACGTTATACTTCATTACGTAATAGTATATAACGTTATACGTTAGTGCGTAGTAGTATATAACGTTATACGTCATTTAGGTAACACTACATAACGTTATACGTCATTACGTAATAGTACATAAAATTATACGTTATAAGGTAATACGACATCACCTTATACGTCATTTAGGTACCACTACATAACGTTATACGTTATTACGTAATAGTATATAAAGTTATACGTTAGTACGTAATAGTATATAACGTTATACGTTAGTACGTATTATTATATAACGTTATACGTTATAAGGGAATACTACATAACGTTGTACGTCATAGGGTAATACTACATAACTTTATACGTCATTACGTTATAGTATATAACGTTATACGTCATTACGTAATAGTATATAACGTTATACGTTAGTACGTAATAATATATAACGTTATACGTCATAAGGTAATACTATATATCGTTGTACGTTATTACGTAATAGTATATAACGTTAGACGTCATCACGAATTTCTACATAACGTTATACGTTATAGTGTAATACAATATAACGTTATACGTTATTACGTAATACTACATAACGTTATGCTTCATTACGTAATAGTATACAACGTTATACGTTATTACGTAATAGCATATTACGTTATGCGTTGGTATGTAGTAGTATATAACGTTATACGTCATTACGTAAGAGTATATAACGTTATACGTTAGTACGTAATAGTGTATAACGTTATACGTTAGTACGTACTAGTATATAACGTTATACGTCATTACGTAATAGTATTTAACGTCATACGTTAGTACGTAATATTATATAACGTTATACGTTATAAGGCAATACCACATAACGCTATACGTCATAAGGTAATACTACATAACGTTATACGCAATAAGGTAATACTACATAACGTTATACGTCATTACGTAATGGTATATAACGTTATAAGTTAGTACGTAATAGTATATAAAGTTATACGTCATTACGTAATAGTATATAACGTTATACGTTAGTACGTAATAGTATATAACGTTATACGTCATTAGGTAATACTACATAACGTTATGCTTCATTACGTAATAGTATATAACGTTATACGTTAGTACGTAGTGGTATATAACGTTATACGTCATAACATAATAGTACATAACGTTATACGTTAGTACGTAATAGTATATAACGTTATACGTCATTACGTAATAGTATATAACGTTATACGTTAGTACGTAATAGTGTATAACGTTATACGTTAGTACGTAATAGTATATAACGTTATACGTCATTACGTAATAGTATATAACGTTATACGTTAGTACGAAATAGTATATAACGTTATACGTCATTTAGGTAACACTACATAACGTTATACGTCATTACGTAATACTACATAACGTTATACGTCATAAGGTAATACTACATAACGTTATACGTCATTACGTAATAGTATATAACGTTATACGTTAGTACGTAATAGTATATAAGGTTATACGTCATAACGTTATAATATATAACGTTATAAGTTATAAGGGAATACTAAATAACGTTATACATAATTAGATATTACTACATAACGTTATACTTCATTACGTAATAGTATATAACGTTATACGTTAGTGCGTAGTAGTATATAACGTTATACGTCATTTAGGTAACACTACATAACGTTATACGTCATTACGTAATAGTACATAAAATTATACGTTATAAGGTAATACGACATCACCTTATACGTCATTTAGGTACCACTACATAACGTTATACGTTATTCTGTAATAGTATATAACGTTATACGTTATTACGAAATGGTATATAACGTTATACGTTATTACGTATTACTGTATAACGTTATACGCTATTACGTAATAGTATATTGCGTTATACGTTAGTACGTAATGGTACATAACGTTATACGTTAGTCCGTAATAGTATATAACGTTATACGTCATTTAGGTAACACTACATAACGTTATACGTCATTGCGTAATAGTATATAACGTTATACGTCATTTAGGTAACACTACATAACGTTATACGTCATTACGTAATAGTATATATCGTTATACGTTAGTACGTAATAGTATATAACGTTATACGTTAGTACGAAATAGTATATAACGTTATACGTTAGTACGTAATAGTATATAACGTTATACGATAGTACAAAATACTATATAACGTTATACGTTAGTACGTGTTATTATATAGCGATATACGTTATAAGGCAATACTACATAACGTTATTCGTTATTAGGTAACACTACATAACGTTATACGTCATTACGTAATAGTATATAACATTATACGTTAGTACGTAATAGTATATAACGTTATACGTCATTAGTTAATACTACATAACGTTTTGCTTTATTACGTAATAGTATATAACGTTATACGTTATTACGTAATAGTATATTACGTTATGCGTTAGTATGTAATAGTATATAACGTTATACGTTAGTATGTAATAGTATATAACGTTATACCTCATAACGTAATAGTATATAACGTTACAAGTTATATGGGAATACTACATAACGTTATACGTCATTAGGTAATACTACATAACGTTATACGACATAAGGTAACACTACATAACGTTATACGTCATTACGTAATAGTATATATCGTCATACGTTAGTACGTAATAGTATATAACGTTATATGTTAGTACGAAATAGTATATAACGTTATACGTTAGTACGTAATAGTATATAACGTTATACGTCATAGCGTTATAGTATATAACGTTATAAGTTATAAGAGAATACTACTTAACGTTATACGTAATTAGATAATACTACATAACGTTATACTTCATTACGTAATAGTATGTAATGTTATACGTCATTACGTAATAGTATATTACGTTATACGTTAGTGTTTAATATTATATAACGTTATACGTTATAAGGCCATACTACATAACCTTATACGTCATAAGGTAATACTACATAACCTTATACGTCATTACGTAATAGTATATAACGTTATACGTTATTACGCTGTAGTATATAACGTTATACGTTATTACGTAATAGTATATTACGTTATACGTTAGTGTTTAATATTATATAACGTTATACGTTATAAGGCAATACTACATAACGTTATACGTCATAAGGTAGTACTAAATAACTTTATACGTCATTACGTAATAGTATATAACGTTATACGTTAGTACGTAATAGTATATAACGTTATACGTCATAACGTTATAGTATATAACGTTATAAGTTATAAGAGAATACTACTTAACGTTATACGTAATTAGATAATACTACATAACGTTATACTTCATTACGTAATAGTATATAACGTTATAAGTTATAAAGGAATACTACATAACGTTATACGTCATAAGGTAATGCTACATAACGTTGTACGTCATTACGTAATAGTATATAACGTTATACGTTATTACGTAATAGTATATTACGTTATGCGTTAGTATGTAATAGTATATAACGTTGTATGTTAGTACGTAATAGTATATAACGTTATGCGTCATAACGTAATAGTACATAACGTTATACGTTAGTACGTAATATTGTATACCGTTATACGTTATAAGGCAATACCACATAACGTTATACGTCATAAGGTAATACTACATAACGTTATACGTCATAAGGTAATACTACATAACGTTATACGTCATTACGTAATAGTATATATCGTTATATGTTAGTACGTTATAGTATATAACGTTATACGTTAGTACGTAATAGTATATAACGTTATACGTCATAACGTAATAGTATATAACGTTACAAGTTATATGGGAATACTACATAACGTTATACGTCATTACGGAATAGTATTTAACGTTATATGTTACTACATAATAGTATATACCGTTATACGATATTACGTAATGGTACATAACGTTATACTTTAGTACGTAATAGTATATAACGTTATACGTTAGTACGTAATATTATATAACGTTATACGTTATAAGGCAATACCACATAACGTCATACGTCATTAGGTACTACTACATAACGTTATACTTTACTACGTAATAGTGTATAACGTCATACGTTATTACGTAATAGTATATTACGTTATACGTTAGTACGTAATGGTATATAACGTTATACGTTAGTACGTAATAGTATATAACGTTAGACCTCATAACGTAATAGTATATAACGTTACATGTTATAAGGGTATACTACGTAACGTTATACGTCATTACGTAATAGTATATAAAGTTATACGTTATAAGGCAATACGACATCACGTAATACGTCGTAAGGTGATACTACAAAACGTTATGCGTCATTACGTAATGGTATATAACGTTATACGTTAGTACGTAATAGTATATAACGTTATACGTCATTACGTAATAGTATATAACGTTATACGTTAGTACGTAATAGTATATAACGTTATACGTCATTAGGTAATACTACATAACGTTATGCTTCATTACGTAATAGTATATAACGTTATACGTTAGTACGTAGTAGTATATAACGTTATACGTCATAACATAATAGTACATAACGTTATACGTTAGTACATAATAGTATATAACGTTATACGTCATTACGTAATAGTATATAACGTCATACGTTAGTACGTAATAGTGTATAACGTTATACGTTAGTACGTAATAGTATATAACGTTATACGTTAGTACGAAATACTATATAACGTTATACGTTAGTACGTATTATTATATAACGTTACACGTTATAAGGCAATAATACATAACGTGATACGTTATTACGTAATACTACATAACGTTATACGTCATTAGGTAATACTACATAACGTTATACGTTATTACGTAATAGTATATAAAGTTATACGTTAGTACGTAATAGTATATAACGTTATAAGTTATAAAGGAATACTACATAACGCTATACGTCATTAGGTAATACTACGTAACGTTAGGCGTCATTACGTAATAGTATATAACGTTATATGTTTGTACGTAATAGTATATAAGGTTATACGTCATAACGTTATAATATATAACGTTATAAGTTATAAGGGAATACTAAATAACGTTATACATAATTAGATATTACTACATAACGTTATACTTCATTACGTAATAGTATATAACGTTATACGTTAGTGCGTAGTAGTATATAACGTTATACGTCATTTAGGTAACACTACATAACGTTATACGTCATTACGTAATAGTACATAAAATTATACGTTATAAGGTAATACGACATCACCTTATACGTCATTTAGGTACCACTACATAACGTTATACGTTATTCTGTAATAGTATATAACGTTATACGTTATTACGAAATGGTATATAACGTTATACGTTATTACGTATTACTGTATAACGTTATACGTTATTACGTAATAGTATATTGCGTTATACGTTAGTACGTAATGGTACATAACGTTATACGTTAGTCCGTAATAGTATATAACGTTATACGTCATTTAGGTAACACTACATAACGTTATACGTCATTGCGTAATAGTATATAACGTTATACGTCATTTAGGTAACACTACATAACGTTATACGTCATTACGTAATAGTATATATCGTTATACGTTAGTACGTAATAGTATATAACGTTATACGTTAGTACGAAATAGTATATAACGTTATACGTTAGTACGTAATAGTATATAACGTTATACGATAGTACAAAATACTATATAACGTTATACGTTAGTACGTGTTATTATATAGCGATATATGTTATAAGGCAATACTACATAACGTTATTCGTTATTAGGTAACACTACATAACGTTATACGTCATTACGTAATAGTATATAACATTATACGTTAGTACGTAATAGTATATAACGTTATACGTCATTAGTTAATACTACATAACGTTTTGCTTTATTACGTAATAGTATATAACGTTATACGTTATTACGTAATAGTATATTACGTTATGCGTTAGTATGTAATAGTATATAACGTTATACGTTAGTATGTAATAGTATATAACGTTACACCTCATAACGTAATAGTATATAACGTTACAAGTTATATGGGAATACTACATAACGTTATACGTCATTAGGTAATACTACATAACGTTATACGACATAAGGTAACACTACATAACGTTATACGTCATTACGTAATAGTATATATCGTCATACGTTAGTACGTAATAGTATATAACGTTATATGTTAGTACGAAATAGTATATAACGTTATACGTTAGTACGTAATAGTATATAACGTTATACGTCATAGCGTTATAGTATATAACGTTATAAGTTATAAGAGAATACTACTTAACGTTATACGTAATTAGATAATACTACATAACGTTATACTTCATTACGTAATAGTATGTAATGTTATACGTCATTACGTAATAGTATATTACGTTATACGTTAGTGTTTAATATTATATAACGTTATACGTTATAAGGCCATACTACATAACCTTATACGTCATAAGGTAATACTACATAACCTTATACGTCATTACGTAATAGTATATAACGTTATACGTTATTACGTTGTAGTATATAACGTTATACGTTATTACGTAATAGTATATTACGTTATACGTTAGTGTTTAATATTATATAACGTTATACGTTATAAGGCAATACTACATAACGTTATACGTCATAAGGTAGTACTACATAACTTTATACGTCATTACGTAATAGTATATAACGTTATACGTTAGTACGTAATAGTATATAACGTTATACGTCATAACGTTATAGTATATAACGTTATAAGTTATAAGAGAATACTACTTAACGTTATACGTAATTAGATAATACTACATAACGTTATACTTCATTACGTAATAGTATATAACGTTATAAGTTATAAAGGAATACTACATAACGTTATACGTCATAAGGTAATGCTACATAACGTTGTACGTCATTACGTAATAGTATATAACGTTATACGTTATTACGTAATAGTATATTACGTTATGCGTTAGTATGTAATAGTATATAACGTTGTATGTTAGTACGTAATAGTATATAACGTTATGCGTCATAACGTAATAGTACATAACGTTATACGTTAGTACGTAATATTATATAGCGTTATACGTTATAAGGCAATACCACATAACGTTATACGTCATAAGGTAATACTACATAACGTTATACGTCATAAGGTAATACTACATAACGTTATACGTTATTACGTAATAGTATATATCGTTATATGTTAGTACGTTATAGTATATAACGTTATACGTTAGTACGTAATAGTATATAACGTTATACGTCATAACGTAATAGTATATAACGTTACAAGTTATATGGGAATACTACATAACGTTATACGTCATTACGGAATAGTATTTAACGTTATATGTTACTACATAATAGTATATACCGTTATACGATATTACGTAATGGTACATAACGTTATACTTTAGTACGTAATAGTATATAACGTTATACGTTAGTACGTAATATTATATAACGTTATACGTTATAAGGCAATACCACATAACGTCATACGTCATTAGGTACTACTACATAACGTTATACTTTACTACGTAATAGTGTATAACGTCATACGTTATTACGTAATAGTATATTACGTTATACGTTAGTACGTAATGGTATATAACGTTATACGTTATTACGTATTACTGTATAACGTTATACGCTATTACGTAATAGTATATTGCGTTATACGTTAGTACGTAATGGTACATAACGTTATACGTTAGTACGTAATAGTATATAACGTTATACGTCATTTAGGTAACACTACATAACGTTATACGTCATTGCGTAATAGTATATAACGTTATACGTCATTTAGGTAACACTACATAACGTTATACGTCATTACGTAATAGTATATATCGTTATACGTTAGTACGTAATAGTATATAACGTTATACGTTAGTACGAAATAGTATATAACGTTATACGTTAGTACGTAATAGTATATAACGTTATACGATAGTACAAAATACTATATAACGTTATACGTTAGTACGTGTTATTATATAGCGATATACGTTATAAGGCAATACTACATAACGTTATTCGTTATTAGGTAACACTACATAACGTTATACGTCATTACGTAATAGTATATAGCATTATACGTTAGTACGTAATAGTATATAACGTTATACGTCATTAGTTAATACTACATAACGTTTTGCTTTATTACGTAATAGTATATAACGTTATACGTTATTACGTAATAGTATATTACGTTATGCGTTAGTATGTAATAGTATATAACGTTATACGTTAGTATGTAATAGTATATAACGTTATACCTCATAACGTAATAGTATATAACGTTACAAGTTATATGGGAATACTACATAACGTTATACGTCATTAGGTAATACTACATAACGTTATACGACATAAGGTAACACTACATAACGTTATACGTCATTACGTAATAGTATATATCGTCATACGTTAGTACGTAATAGTATATAACGTTATATGTTAGTACGAAATAGTATATAACGTTATACGTTAGTACGTAATAGTATATAACGTTATACGTCATAACGTTATAGTATATAACGTTATAAGTTATAAGAGAATACTACTTAACGTTATACGTAATTAGATAATACTACATAACGTTATACTTCATTACGTAATAGTATGTAATGTTATACGTCATTACGTAATAGTATATTACGTTATACGTTAGTGTTTAATATTATATAACGTTATACGTTATAAGGCCATACTACATAACCTTATACGTCATAAGGTAATACTACATAACCTTATACGTCATTACGTAATAGTATATAACGTTATACGTTATTACGTTGTAGTATATAACGTTATACGTTATTACGTAATAGTATATTACGTTATACGTTAGTGTTTAATATTATATAACGTTATACGTTATAAGGCAATACTACATAACGTTATACGTCATAAGGTAGTACTACATAACTTTATACGTCATTACGTAATAGTATATAACGTTATACGTTAGTACGTAATAGTATATAACGTTATACGTCATAACGTTATAGTATATAACGTTATAAGTTATAAGAGAATACTACTTAACGTTATACGTAATTAGATAATACTACATAACGTTATACTTCATTACGTAATAGTATATAACGTTATAAGTTATAAAGGAATACTACATAACGTTATACGTCATAAGGTAATGCTACATAACGTTGTACGTCATTACGTAATAGTATATAACGTTATACGTTATTACGTAATAGTATATTACGTTATGCGTTAGTATGTAATAGTATATAACGTTGTATGTTAGTACGTAATAGTATATAACGTTATGCGTCATAACGTAATAGTACATAACGTTATACGTTAGTACGTAATATTGTATACCGTTATACGTTATAAGGCAATACCACATAACGTTATACGTCATAAGGTAATACTACATAACGTTATACGTCATAAGGTAATACTACATAACGTTATACGTCATTACGTAATAGTATATATCGTTATATGTTAGTACGTTATAGTATATAACGTTATACGTTAGTACGTAATAGTATATAACGTTATACGTCATAACGTAATAGTATATAACGTTACAAGTTATATGGGAATACTACATAACATTATACGTCATTACGGAATAGTATTTAACGTTATATGTTACTACATAATAGTATATACCGTTATACGATATTACGTAATGGTACATAACGTTATACTTTAGTACGTAATAGTATATAACGTTATACGTTAGTACGTAATATTATATAACGTTATACGTTATAAGGCAATACCACATAACGTCATACGTCATTACGTACTACTACATAACGTTATACTTTACTACGTAATAGTGTATAACGTCATACGTTATTACGTAATAGTATATTACGTTATACGTTAGTACGTAATGGTATATAACGTTATACGTTAGTACGTAATAGTATATAACGTTAGACCTCATAACGTAATAGTATATAACGTTACATGTTATAAGGGTATACTACGTAACGTTATACGTCATTACGTAATAGTATATAAAGTTATACGTTATAAGGCAATACGACATCACGTAATACGTCGTAAGGTGATACTACATAACGTTATACGTCATAAGGTAATACTACATAACGTTATACGTCATTACGTAATAGCATATTACGTTATACGTTAGTACGTAATAGTATATAACGTTATACGTTAGTGGGTAATAGTATATAACGTTATACGTTAGTGGGTAATAGTATATAACGTTATATGTCATAAGGTAATACTATATAACGTTATACGTTATACTGTAATAGTATATAACGTTATACGTTATTACGTAATGGTATATAACCTTATACGTCATTACGTAATAGTGCATAACGTTATACGTTAGTGGGTAATAGTATATAACGTTATATGTCATAAGGTAATACTATAAAACGTTATACGTTATACTGTAATAGTATATAACGTTATACGTTATTACGTAATGGTATATAACCTTATACGTCATTACGTAATAGTGCATAACGTTATACGTTATTACGAAATAGTATATTACGTTATACTTTAGTTCGTAATGGTACATAACGTTATACCTTAGTACGTAATAGTATATAACGTTATACGTCATTTAGGTAACACTACATAACGTTATACGTCATTACGTAATAGTATACAACGTTATAAGTCATTTAGGTAACACTACATAATGTTATACGTCATTACGTAATAGTATATAAAATTATACGTTATAAGGTAATACGACATCTCGTTATACGTCATTTAGGTACCACTACATAACGTTATACGTTATTACGTAATAGTATATCACGTTATACGATATTACGTAATATTATATTACGTTATGCGTTAGTATGTAATAGTATATAACGTTATACGTTAGTATGCAATAGTATATAACGTTATACCTCATAACGTAATAGTATATAACGTTACAAGTTATATGGGAATACTACATAACGTTATACGTCATTACGTAATACTACAGGGTGCGCCGTTAGAATTCGGACAGAATTCAATTTGTAGTTCCCACCATATTAGAATTCAGATGTTTGTGCTGATTGACTCTGAAGTTAGTTAAATATGTCAATAAGTCTTCTATAACCTCAAAATGACAGAACTCGTTAAGCAAAACCCGGAATACGATAGAAGAGCGGCGATTATAGAAAGTCTTCGCGCCGGGTGGATGCCAAAGTGAATCGGAGGAACGACCGTTGGCTGGCCCACAATCTCGAAGATGTTCCTGTTGTGGGCAAAACCAAATTTCCAGCAAGTGTTCACGTTTTGAGCGTTGTCTCAAGTGAGGGCGACGTCATGCCTCCGCACTTCTTCCAAAAAGGCGAAAGAATCACAAAGGAGGTTTATTTGGAGGTCCTGAAGACAGTAATAAAGCCGTGGATGGAAATTACGGCTTCTGGAAGGCCGTATTTATTTCAACAAGATGGCGCACCTGCTCACACAAGTCATCTTGTTCAAAATTGGCTCTCTGACAATGTGGACATGTTTTGGTCGAAAGATTTCTGGCCTCCTAACAGTCCCGACCTAAACCCATTGGACTATTACGTGTGGGGCGTTATCGAGAGACAAACTAATAAATGCAGGCACCCCAACGTCAACTCCCTACGAGCTGCTATCGAGTCAGAATTCGCGACAATTAAACGCGACCAGTTGAAGTCAGCGTGCTCGCGCTTTAGAGCAAGAATAGAGCAGGTCATAGAGGCAGAGGGTGGTTACATAGAATAAAAGTTCTCAGCAAGGACCCTTTAAATGAGATATAACAACATTTTCATGTGTTTTTGTGTATTGACTTAAATAAACAACTTTCTGCACAAAACTTCTTTTGTCCGGATTCTAACGGCGCACCCTGTATATAAAATTATACGTTATAAGGTAATACGACATCACGATATACGTCATTTAGGTACAACTACATAACGTTATACGTTAATACGTAATAGTATATAACGTTATATGTCAAAAGGTAATACTACATAACATTATACGTCATTACGTAATAGTATATAACGTTATACGTTAGTACGTAATAGTATATAACGTTATATGTCATACGGTAATACTACATAACGTTATACGTCACTACATAATACTATATAATGTTATACCTCATGACGTAATAGTATATAACGTTATACGACATTACGTAATAGTATATTTCGTTATACGTTAGTACGTAATAGTATATAACGTTATACGTCATTTAGGTAACACTACGTAACGTTATACGTCATTACGTAATAGTATATTACGTTATGCGTTAGTATGTAATAGTATATAACGTTATACGTTAGTACGTAATAGTATATTACGTTATACGTCAATACGTAATAGTATATTACGTTATGCGTTAGTACGTAATGGTATATAACGTTATCCGTTAGTACGTAATAGTATATAACGTTATATGTCATTACGTAATAGTATATAACATTATACGTTAGTACGTAATAGTATATAACGTTATACGTCATTAGGTAATACTACATAACGTTATGCTTTATTACGTAATAGTATATAACTTTATACGTTATTACGTAATTGTATATTACGTTATGCGTTAGTATGTAATAGTATATAACGTTATACGTTAGTACGTAATAGTATATTACGTTATACGTCATTTCGTAATAGTATATAACGTTATACGTTAGTACGTAATGGTATATAACGTTATACGTTAGTACGTAATATTATATAACGTTATACGTTATAAGGCAATACCACATAACGCTATACGTCATAAGGTAATACTACTTTACGTTATACGCCATAAGGTAATACTACATAAGGTTATACGTCATTACGTAATAGTATATAACGTTATACGTCATTACGTAATAGTATATAACGTTATACGTTAGTACGTAATAGTATATAACGTTATACGTTCGTACGTAATAGTATATAACGTTATATGTCATAAGGTAATACTATATAACGTTATACGCCATTACGTAATAGTATATAACATTATACGTTAGTACGTTATAGTATATAACGTTATACGTCATTAGGTAATACTACATACCGTTATGCTTTATTACGTAATAGTATATCACGTTATACGTTATTACGTAATAGTATATTACGTTATGCGTTAGAATGTAATAGTATATAACGTTATACGTTAGTATGTAATAGTATATAACGTTATACCTCATAACGTAATAGTATATAACGTTATATGTCAAAAGGTAATACTATTTAACGTTATACGTTATTCTGTAATAGTATATAACATTATACGTTAGTACGTAATAGTATATAACGTTATACCTCATAACGTAATAATATTTAACGTTACAAGTTATATCGAAATACTATATAACGTTATACGTCATTAGGTAATACTACATAACGTAATACGACATAAGGTAATACTACATAACGTTATACGTCATTACGTAATAGTATATAACGTTATACGTTAGTACGTAATATTATATAAAGTTATACGTTATAAGGCAATTCCACATAACGTTATACGTCATAAGGTAATACTATATAACGTTCTACGTCATACGGTAATACTACATAACGTTATACGTCATTACGTAATAGTATATTACGTTATGCGTTAGTACGTAATAGTATATTACGTTATACGTTAGTACGTAATGGTATATAACGTTATACGTTAGTACGTAATAGTATATAACGTTATACGTCATAACGTTATAGTATATAACGTTATAAGTTATAAGAGAATACTACTTAACGTTTTACGTAATTAGATAATACTACATAACGTTATACTTCATTACGTAATAGTATCGTAATGTTATACGTCATTACGTAATAATATATTACGTTATACGTTAGTGTTTAATATTATATAACGTTATACGTTATAAGGCCATACTACATAACCTTATACGTCATAAGGTAATACTACATAACGTTATGCTTTATTACGTAATAGTATATAACGTTATACGTTATTACGTAATAGTATATTACGTTATGCGTTAGTACGTAATAGTATATTACGTTATACGTTAGTACGTAATGGTATATAACGTTATACGTTAGTACGTAATAGTATATAACGTTATACGTCATTACGTAATAGTATATAACATTATACGTTAGTACGTAATAGTATATAACGTTATACGTCATTAGGTAATACTACATAACGTTATGCTTTATTACGTATTAGTGTATAACGTTATACGCTATTACGTAATAGTATATTACGTTATACGTTAGTACGTAATGGTATATAACGTTATACGTTAGTACGTAATAGTATATTACGTTATACGTCAATACGTAATAGTATATTACGTTATGCGTTAGTACGTAATGGTATATAACGTTATACGTTAGTACGTAATAGTATATAACGTTATACGTCATTACGTAATAGTATATAACATTATACGTTAGTACGTAATAGTATATAACGTTATACGTCATTAGGTAATACTACATAACGTTATGCTTTATTACGTAATAGTATATAACTTTATAAGTTATTACGTAATTGTATATTACGTTATGCGTTAGTATGTAATAGTATATAACGTTATACGTTAGTACGTAATAGTATATTACGTTATACGTCATTACGTAATAGTATATAACGTTATACGTTAGTACGTAATGGTATATAACGTTATACGTTAGTACGTAATATTATATAACGTTATACGTTATAAGGCAATACCACATAACGCTATACGTCATAAGGTAATACTACTTTACGTTATACGCCATAAGGTAATACTACATAAGGTTATACGTCATTACGTAATAGTATATAACAGTATACGTCATTACGTAATAGTATATAACGTTATACGTTAGTACGTAATAGTATATAACGTTATACGTTCGTACGTAATAGTATATAACGTTATATGTCATAAGGTAATACTATATAACGTTATATGCCATTACGTAATAGTATATAACATTATACGTTAGTACGTTATAGTATATAACGTTATACGTCATTAGGTAATACTACATACCGTTATGCTTTATTACGTAATAGTATATCACGTTATACGTTATTACGTAATATTATATTACGTTATGCGTTAGTATGTAATAGTATATAACGTTATACGTTAGTATGTAATAGTATATAACGTTATACGTTAGTACGTGTTATTATATAGCGATATACGTTATAAGGCAATACTACATAACGTTATACGTTATTAGGTAACACTACATAACGTTATACGTCATTACGTAATAGTATGTAATGTTATACGTCATTACGTAATAATATATTACGTTATACGTTAGTGTTTAATATTATATAACGTTATACGTTATAAGGCCATACTACATAACCTTATACGTCATAAGGTAATACTACATAACCTTATACGTCATTACGTAATAGTATATAAAATTATACGTTATAAGGTAATACGATATCTCGTTATACGTCATTTAGGTACCACTACATAACGTTATACGTTATTACGTAATAGTATATCACGTTATACGTTATTACGTAATATTATATTACGTTATGCGTTAGTATGTAATAGTAAATAACGTTATACGTTAGTTTGCAATAGTATATAACGTTATACCTCATAACGTAATAGTATATAACGTTACAAGTTATATGGGAATACTACATAACGTTATACGTCATTACGTAATACTATATAAAATTATACGTTATAAGGTAATACGACATCACGATATACGTCATTTAGGTACCACTACATAACGTTATACGTTATTACGTAATAGTATATAACGTTATATGTTAGTACGAAATAGTATATAACGTTATACGTTAATACAAAATGCTATATAACGTTATACGTTAGTACGTATTATTATATAACGTTATACGTTATAAGGCTATACTACATAACGTTATACGTCATTACGTAATAGTATATAACGTTATACGTTAGTACGTAATAGTATATAACGTTATATGTCATACGGTAATACTACATAACGTTATACGTCATTACATAATACTATATAATGTTATACCTCATAACGTAATAGTATATAACGTTATACGACATTACGTAATAGTATATTTCGTTATACGTTAGTACGTAATAGTATATAACGTTATACGTCATTTAGGTAATACTACATATCGTTATGCTTTGTTACGTAATAGTATATAACGTTATACGTTATTACGTAATAGTATATTACGTTATGCGTTAGTACGTAATAGTATATTACGTTATACGTTAGTACGTAATGGTATATAACGTTATACGTTAGTACGTAATAGTATATTACGTTATACGTCAATACGTAATAGTATATTACGTTATGCGTTAGTACGTAATGGTATATAACGTTATACGTTAGTACGTAATAGTATATAACGTTATACGTCATTAGGTAATACTACATAACGTTATGCTTTATTACGTATTAGTGTATAACGTTATACGCTATTACGTAATAGTATATTACGTTATACGTTAGTACGTAATGGTATATAACGTTATACGTTAGTACGTAATAGTATATTACGTTATACGTCAATACGTAATAGTATATTACGTTATGCGTTAGTACGTAATGGTATATAACGTTATACGTTAGTACGTAATAGTATATAACGTTATACGTCATTACGTAATAGTATATAACATTATACGTTAGTACGTAATAGTATATAACGTTATACGTCATTAGGTAATACTACATAACGTTATGCTTTATTACGTAATAGTATATAACTTTATAAGTTATTACGTAATTGTATATTACGTTATGCGTTAGTATGTAATAGTATATAACGTTATACGTTAGTACGTAATAGTATATTACGTTATACGTCATTACGTAATAGTATATAACGTTATACGTTAGTACGTAATGATATATAACGTTATACGTTAGTACGTAATATTATATAACGTTATACGTTATAAGGCAATACCACATAACGCTATACGTCATAAGGTAATACTACTTTACGTTATACGCCATAAGGTAATACTACATAAGGTTATACGTCATTACGTAATAGTATATAACAGTATACGTCATTACGTAATAGTATATAACGTTATACGTTAGTACGTAATAGTATATAACGTTATACGTTCGTACGTAATAGTATATAACGTTATATGTCATAAGGTAATACTATATAACGTTATACGCCATTACGTAATAGTATATAACATTATACGTTAGTACGTTATAGTATATAACGTTATACGTCATTAGGTAATACTACATACCGTTATGCTTTATTACGTAATAGTATATCACGTTATACGTTATTACGTAATAGTATATTACGTTATGCGTTAGTATGTAATAGTATATAACGTTATACGTTAGTATGTAATAGTATATAACGTTATACGTTAGTACGTGTTATTATATAGCGATATACGTTATAAGGCAATACTACATAACGTTATACGTTATTAGGTAACACTACATAACGTTATACGTCATTACGTAATAGTATATAACATTATACGTTAGTACGTAATAGTATATAACGTTATATGTCATTAATTAATACTACATAACGTTTTGATTTATTACGTAATAGTATATAACGTTATACGTTATTACGTAATAGTATATTACGTTATGCGTTAGTATGTAATAGTATATAACGTTATACGTTAGTATGTAATAGTATATAACGTTATACCTCATAACGTAATAGTATATAACGTTACAAGTTATATGGGAATACTACATAACGTTATACGTCATTAGGTAATACTACATAACGTTGTACGACATACGGTAACACTACATAACGTTATACGTCATTACGTAATAGTATATATCGTCATACGTTAGTACGTAATAGTATATAACGTTATATGTTAGTACGAAATAGTATATAACGTTATACGTTAGTACGTAATAGTATATAACGTTATACGTCATAACGTTATAGTATATAACGTTATAAGTTATAAGAGAATACTACTTAACGTTATACGTAATTAGATAATACTACATAACGTTATACTTCATTACGTAATAGTATGTAATGTTATACGTCATTACGTAATAATATATTACGTTATACGTTAGTGTTTAATATTATATAACGTTATACGTTATAAGGCCATACTACATAACCTTATACGTCATAAGGTAATACTACATAACCTTATACGTCATTACGTAATAGTATATAAAATTATACGTTATAAGGTAATACGATATCTCGTTATACGTCATTTAGGTACCACTACATAACGTTATACGTTATTACGTAATAGTATATCACGTTATACGTTATTACGTAATATTATATTACGTTATGCGTTAGTATGTAATAGTAAATAACGTTATACGTTAGTATGCAATAGTATATAACGTTATACCTCATAACGTAATAGTATATAACGTTACAAGTTATATGGGAATACTACATAACGTTATACGTCATTACGTAATACTATATAAAATTATACGTTATAAGGTAATACGACATCACGATATACGTCATTTAGGTACCACTACATAACGTTATACGTTATTACGTAATAGTATATAACGTTATATGTTAGTACGAAATAGTATATAACGTTATACGTTAGTACAAAATGCTATATAACGTTATACGTTAGTACGTATTATTATATAACGTTATACGTTATAAGGCAATACTACATAACGTTATACGTCATTACGTAATAGTATATAACGTTATACGTTAGTACGTAATAGTATATAACGTTATATGTCATACGGTAATACTACATAACGTTATACGTCATTACATAATACTATATAATGTTATACCTCATAACGTAATAGTATATAACGTTATACGACATTACGTAATAGTATATTTCGTTATACGTTAGTACGTAATAGTATATAACGTTATACGTCATTTAGGTAATACTACATAACGTTATGCTTTGTTACGTAATAGTATATAACGTTATACGTTATTACGTAATAGTATATTACGTTATGCGTTAGTACGTAATAGTATATTACGTTATACGTTAGTACGTAATAGTATATTACGTTATACGTCATTACGTAATAGTATATAACGTTATACGTTAGTACGTAATGGTATATAACGTTATACGTCATTAGGTAATACTACATAACGTTATGCTTTATTACGTAATAGTATATAACTTTATACGTTATTACGTAATTGTATATTACGTTATGCGTTAGTATGTAAGAGTATATAACGTTATACGTTAGTACGTAATAGTATATTACGTTATACGTCATTACGTAATAGTATATAACGTTATACGTTAGTACGTAATGGTATATAACGTTATACGTTAGTACGTAATATTATATAACGTTATACGTTATAAGGCAATACCACATAACGCTATACGTCATAAGGTAATACTACTTTACGTTATACGCCATAAGGTAATACTACATAATGTTATACGTCATTACGTAATAGTATATAACAGTATACGTCATTACGTAACAGTATATAACGTTATACGTCATTAGGTAATACTACATACCGTTATGCTTTATTACGTAATAGTATATCACGTTATACGTTATTACGTAATAGTATATTACGTTATGCGTTAGTATGTAATAGTATATAACGTTATACGTTAGTATGTAATAGTATATAACGTTATACCTCATAACGTAATAGTATGTAACGTTATATGTCAAAAGGTAATACTATTTAACGTTATACGTTATTCTGTAATAGTATATAACGTTATACGTTATTACATAATGGTATATAACGTTATACGTTATTACGTAATAATGCATAACGTTATACGTTAGTACGTAATAGTATATAACGGTATACCTCATAACGTAATAATATATAACGTTACAAGTTATATCGAAATACTATATAACGTTATACGTCATTAGGTAATACTACATACCGTTATGCTTTATTACGTAATAGTATATCACGTTACACGTTATTACGTAATAGTATATTACGTTATGCGTTAGTATGTAATAGTATATAACGTTATACGTTAGTATGTAATAGTATATAACGTTAAACCTCATAACGTAATAGTATATAACGTTATATGTCAAAAGGTAATACTATTTAACGTTATACGTTATTCTGTAATAGTATATAACGTTATACGTTATTACATAATGGTATATAACGTTATACGTTATTACGTAATAATGCATAACGTTATACGTTAGTACGTAATAGTATATAACGTTATACCTCATAACGTAATAATATATAAAGTTACAAGTTATATCGAAATACTATATAACGTTATACGTCATTAGGTAATACTACATAACGTAATACGACATAAGGTAATACTACATAACGTTATACGTCATTACGTAATAGTATATAACGTTATACGTTAGTACGTAATAGTATATTACGTTATACGTCAATACTTAATAGTATATTACGTTATGCGTTAGTACGTAATGGTATATAACGTTATACGTTAGTACGTAATATTATATAACGTTATACGTTATAAGGCAATACCACATAACGCTATACGTCATAAGGTAATACTACTTTACGTTATACGCCATAAGGTAATACTACATGAGGTTATACGTCATTACGTAATAGTATATAACATTATACGTTAGTACGTAATAGTATATAACTTTATACGTTATTACGTAATTGTATATTACGTTATGCGTTAGTATGTAATAGTATATAACGTTATACGTTAGTACGTAATAGTATATTACGTTATACGTTAGTACGTAATAGTATATTACGTTATACGTCATTACGTAATAGTATATAACGTTATACGTTAGTACGTAATGGTATATAAAGTTATACGTTAGTACGTAATATTATATAACGTTATACGTTATAAGGCAATACCACATAACGCTATACGTCATAAGGTAATACTACTTTACGTTATACGCCATAAGGTAATACTACATGAGGTTATACGTCATTACGTAATAGTATATAACGTTACAAGTTATATGGGAATACTACATAACGTTATACGTCATTACGTAATACTATATAAAATTATACGTTATAAGGTAATACGACATCACGATATACGTCATTTAGGTACCACTACATAACGTTATACGTTATTACGTAATAGTATATAACGTTATATGTTAGTACGAAATAGTATATAACGTTATACGTTAGTACAAAATGCTATATAACGTTATACGTTAGTACGTATTATTATATAACGTTATACGTTATAAGGCAATACTACATAACGTTATACGTCATTACGTAATAGTATATAATGTTATACGTTATTACGTAATAGTATATAACGTTATACGTTAGTACGTGATAGTATATAACGTTATACGTTAATACGTAATAGTATATAACGTTATATGTCCAAAGGTAATACTACATAACATTATACGTCATTACGTAATAGTATATAACATTATACGTTAGTACGTAATAGTATATAACGTTATATGTCATACGGTAATACTACATAACGTTATACGTCATTACATAATACTATATAATGTTATACCTCATAACGTAATAGTATATAACGTTATACGACATTACGTAATAGTATATTTCGTTATACGTTAGTACGTAATAGTATATAACGTTATAAGTCATTTAGGTAATACTACATAACGTTATGCTTTGTTACGTAATAGTATATAACGTTATACGTTAGTACGTAATAGTACATATATTACGTTATACGTCAATACGTAATAGTATATTACGTTATGCGTTAGTACGTAATGGTATATAACGTTATACGTTAGTACGTAATAGTATATAACGTTATACGTCATTACGTAATAGTATATAACATTATACGTTAGTACGTAATAGTATATAACGTTATACGTCATTAGGTAATACTACATAACGTTATGCTTTATTACGTAATAGTATATAACTTTATACGTTATTACGTAATTGTATATTACGTTATGCGTTAGTATGTAAGAGTATATAACGTTATACGTTAGTACGTAATAGTATATTACGTTATACGTCATTACGTAATAGTATATAACGTTATACGTTAGTACGTAATGGTATATAACGTTATACGTTAGTACGTAATATTATATAACGTTATACGTTATAAGGCAATACCACATAACGCTATACGTCATAAGGTAATACTACTTTACGTTATACGCCATAAGGTAATACTACATAAGGTTATGCGTCATTACGTAATAGTATATAACGTTATACGTCATTACGTAATAGTATATAACGTTATACGTTAGTACGTAATAGTATATAACGTTATACGTTCTTACGTAATAGTATATAACGTTATATGTCATAAGGTAATACTATATAACGTTATACGCCATTACGTAATAGTATATAACATTATACGTTAGTACGTTATAGTATATAACGTTATACGTCATTAGGTAATACTACATACCGTTATGCTTTATTACGTAATAGTATATCACGTTATACGTTATTACGTAATAGTATATTACGTTATGCGTTAGTATGTAATAGTATATAACGTTATACGTTAGTATGTAATAGTATATAACGTTATACCTCATAACGTAATAGTATATAACGTTATATGTCAAAAGGTAATACTATTTAACGTTATACGTTATTCTGTAATAGTATATAACGTTATACGTTATTACATAATGGTATATAACGTTATACGTTATTACGTAATAATGCATAACGTTATACGTTAGTACGTATTAGTATATAACGTTATACCTCATAACGTAATAATATATAACGTTACAAGTTATATCGAAATACTATATAACGTTATACGTCATTAGGTAATACTACATAACGTAATACGACATAAGGTAATACCACATAACGTTATACGTCATTACGTAATAGTATATAACGTTATACGTTAGTGCGTAATATTATATAAAGTTATACGTTATAAGGCAATTCCACATAACGTTATACGTCATAAGGTAATACTACATAACGTTCTACGTCATACGGTAATACTACATAACGTTATACATCATTACGTAATAGTATATAATGTTATACGTTATTACGTAATAGTATATAACGTTATACGTTAGTACGTGATAGTATATAACGTTATACGTTAATACGTAATAGTATATAACGTTATATGTCAAAAGGTAATACTACATAACGTTATACGTCATTACGTAATAGTATATAACGTTATACGTTAGTACGTAATAATATATAACGTTATATGTCATACGGTAATACTACATAACGTTATACGTCATTACATAATACTATATAATGTTATACCTCATAACGTAATAGTATATAACGTTATACGACAATACGTAATAGTATATTTCGTTATACGATAGTACGTAATAGTATATAACGTTATACGTCATTAGATAATACTACATAACGTTATGCTTTATTACGTGATAGTATATAACTTTATACGTTATTACGTAATTGTATATTACGTTATGCGTTAGTATGTAATAGTATATAACGTTATACGTTAGTACGTAATAGTATATTACGTTATACGTCATTACGTAATAGTATATAACGTTATACGTTAGTACGTAATGGTATATAACGTTATACGTTAGTAGGAAATATTATATAACGTTATACGTTATAAGGCAATACCACATAACGCTATACGTCATAAGGTAATACTACTTTACGTTATACGCCATAAGGTAATACTACATAAGGTTATACGTCATTACGTAATAGTATATAACGTTATACGTCATTACGTAATAGTATATAACGTTATACGTTAGTACGTAATGGTATATAACGTTATACGTTCGTACGTAATAGTATATAACGTTATATGTCATAAGGTAATACTATATAACGTTATACGCCATTACGTAATAGTATATAACATTATACGTTAGTACGTAATAGTATATAACGTTATACCTCACAACGTAATAATATATAACGTTACAAGTTATATCGAAATACTATATAACGTTATACGTTAGTACGTAATAGTATATTACGTTATACGTCAATACTTAATAGTATATTACGTTATGCGTTAGTACGTAATGGTATATAACGTTATACGTTAGTACGTAATAGTATATAACGTTATACGTCATTACGTAATAGTATATAACATTATACGTTAGTACGTAATAGTATATAACTTTATACGTTATTACGTAATTGTATATTACGTTATGCGTTAGTATGTAATAGTATATAACGTTATACGCTAGTACGTAATAGTATATTACGTTATACGTTAGTACGTAATAGTATATTACGTTATACGTCATTACGTAATAGTATATAACGTTATACGTTAGTACGTAATGGTATATAACGTTATACGTTAGTACGTAATATTATATAACGTTATACGTTATTAGGCAATACCACATAACGCTATACGTCATAAGGTAATACTACTTTACGTTATACGCCATAAGGTAATACTACATAAGGTTATACGTCATTACGTAATAGTATATAACGTTACAAGTTATATGGGAATACTACATAACGTTATACGTCATTACGTAATACTATATAAAATTATACGTTATAAGGTAATACGACATCACGATATACGTCATTTAGGTACCACTACATAACGTTATACGTTATTACGTAATAGTATATAACGTTATATGTTAGTACGAAATAGTATATAACGTTATACGTTAGTACAAAATGCTATATAACGTTATACGTTAGTACGTATTATTATATAACGTTATACGTTATAAGGCAATACTACATAACGTTATACGTCATTACGTAATAGTATATAATGTTATACGTTATTACGTAATAGTATATAACGTTATACGTTAGTACGTGATAGTATATAACGTTATACGTTAATACGTAATAGTATATAACGTTATATGTCCAAAGGTAATACTACATAACATTATACGTCATTACGTAATAGTATATAACGTTATACGTTAGTACGTAATAGTATATAACGTTATACGTTAGTAGGAAATATTATATAACGTTATACGTTATAAGGCAATACCACATAACGCTATACGTCATAAGGTAATACTACTTTACGTTATACGCCATAAGGTAATACTACATAAGGTTATACGTCATTACGTAATAGTATATTACGTTATACGTCAATACGTAATAGTATATTACGTTATGCGTTAGTACGTAATGGTATATAACGTTATACGTTAGTACGTAATAGTATATAACGTTATACGTCATTAGGTAATACTACATAACGTTATGCTTTATTACGTAATAGTATATAACTTTATACGTTATTACGTAATTGTATATTACGTTATGCGATAGTATGTAAGAGTATATAACGTTATACGTTAGTACGTAATAGTATATTACGTTATACGTCATTACGTAATAGTATATAACGTAATACGTTAGTACGTAATGGTATATAACGTTATACGTTAGTACGTAATATTATATAACGTTATACGTTATAAGGCAATACCACATAACGCTATACGTCATAAGGTAATACTACTTTACGTTATACGCCATAAGGTAATACTACATAAGGTTATACGTCATTACGTAATAGTATATAACGTTATACGTCATTACGTAATAGTATATAACGTTATACGTTAGTACGTAATAGTATATAACGTTATACGTTCGTACGTAATAGTATATAACGTTATATGTCATAAGGTAATACTATATAACGTTATACGCCATTACGTAATAGTATATAACATTATACGTTAGTACGTTATAGTATATAACGTTATACGTCATTAGGTAATACTACATACCGTTATGCTTTATTACGTAATAGTATATCACGTTATACGTTATTACGTAATAGTATATTACGTTATGCGTTAGTATGTAATAGTATATAACGTTATACGTTAGTATGTAATAGTATATAACGTTATACCTCATAACGTAATAGTATATAACGTTATATGTCAAAAGGTAATACTATTTAACGTTATACGTTATTCTGTAATAGTATATAGCGTTATACGTTATTACATAATGCTATATAACGTTATACGTTATTACGTAAAAATGCATAACGTTATACGTTAGTACGTAATAGTATATAACGTTATACCTCATTACGTAATAATATATAACGTTACAAGTTATATCGAAATACTATATAACGTTATACGTCATTAGGTAATACTACATAACGTAATACGACATAAGGTAATACTACATAACGTTATACGTCATTACGTAATAGTATATAACGTTATACGTTAGTACGTAATATTATATAAAGTTATACGTTATAAGGCAATTCCACATAACGTTATACGTCATAAGGTAATACTACATAACGTTCTACGTCATACGGTAATACTACATAACGTTATACGTCATTACGTAATAGTATATAATGTTATACGTTATTACGTAATAGTATATAACGTTATACGTTAGTACGTGATAGTATATAACGTTATACGTTAATACGTAATAGTATATAACGTTATATGTCAAACGGTAATACTACATAACGTTATACGTCATTACGTAATAGTATATAACGTTATACGTTAGTACGTAATAGTATATAACGTTATATGTCATACGGTAATACTACATAACGTTATACGTCATTACATAATACTATATAATGTTATACCTCATAACGTAATAGTATATAACGTTATACGACAATACGTAATAGTATATTTCGTTATACGATAGTACGTAATAGTATATAACGTTATACGTCATTTAGGTAACACTACATAACGTTATACGTCATTACGTAATAGTATATTACGTTATGCGTTAGTATGTAATAGTATATAACGTTATACGTTAGTACGTAATAGTATATTACGTTATACGTCAATACTTAATAGTATATTACGTTATGCGTTAGTACGTAATGGTATATAACGTTATACGTTAGTACGTAATAGTATATAACGTTATACGTCATTACGTAATAGTATATAACATTATACGTTAGTACGTAATAGTATATAACGTTATACGTCATTAGGTAATACTACATAACGTTATGCTTTATTACGTAATAGTATATAACGTTATACGTTATTACGTAATAGTATATTACGTTATGCGTTAGTACGTAATAGTATATTACGTTATACGTTAGTACGTAATGGTATATAACGTTATACGTTAGTACGTAATAGTATATTACGTTATACGTCAATACGTAATAGTATATTACGTTATGCGTTAGTACGTAATGGTATATAACGTTATACGTTAGTACGTAATAGTATATAACGTTATACGTCATTACGTAATAGTATATAACATTATACGTTAGTACGTAATAGTATATAACGTTATACGTCATTAGGTAATACTACATAACGTTATGCTTTATTACGTAATAGTATATAACTTTATACGTTATTACGTAATTGTATATTACGTTATGCGTTAGTATGTAAGAGTATATAACGTTATACGTTAGTACGTAATAGTATATTACGTTATACGTCATTACGTAATAGTATATAACGTTATACGTTAGTACGTAATGGTATATAACGTTATACGTTAGTACGTAATATTATATAACGTTATACGTTATAAGGCAATACCACATAACGCTATACGTCATAAGGTAATACTACTTTACGTTTTACGCCATAAGGTAATACTACATAATGTTATACGTCATTACGTAATAGTATATAACGTTATACGTTAGTACGTAATAGTATATAACGTTATATGTCAAACGGTAATACTACATAACGTTATACGTCATTACATAATACTATATAATGTTATACCTCATAACGTAATAGTATATAACGTTATACGACATTACGTAATAGTATATTTCGTTATACGATAGTACGTAATAGTATATAACGTTATACGTCATTTAGGTAACACTACATAACGTTATACGTCATTACGTAATAGTATATTACGTTATGCGTTAGTATGTAATAGTATATAACGTTATACGTTAGTACGTAATAGTATATTACGTTATACGTCAATACTTAATAGTATATTACGTTATGCGTTAGTACGTAATGGTATATAACGTTATACGTTAGTACGTAATAGTATATAACGTTATACGTCATTACGTAATAGTATATAACATTATACGTTAGTACGTAATAGTATATAACTTTATACGTTATTACGTAATTGTATATTACGTTATGCGTTAGTATGTAATAGTATATAACGTTATACGTTAGTACGTAATAGTATATTACGTTATACGTTAGTACGTAATAGTATATTACGTTATACGTCATTACGTAATAGTATATAACGTTATACGTTAGTACGTAATGGTATATAACGTTATACGTTAGTACGTAATATTATATAACGTTATACGTTATAAGGCAATACCACATAACGCTATACGTCATAAGGTAATACTACTTTACGTTATACGCCATAAGGTAATACTACATAAGGTTATACGTCATTACGTAATAGTATATAAAGTTATACGTTATTACGTAATAGTATATAACGTTATACGTTAGTACGTGATAGTATATAACGTTATACGTTAATACGTAATAGTATATAACGTTATATGTCAAACGGTAATACTACATAACGTTATACGTCATTACATAATACTATATAATGTTATACGTCATAACGTAATAGTATATAACGTTATACGACATTACGTAATAGTATATTTCGTTATACGTTAGTACGTAATAGTATATAACGTTATACGTCATTTAGGTAATACTACATAACGTTATGCTTTGTTACGTAATAGTATATAACGTTATACGTTATTACGTAATAGTATATTACGTTATGCGTTAGTACGTAATAGTATATTACGTTATACGTTAGTACGTAATGGTATATAACGTTATACGTTAGTACGTAATAGTATATTACGTTATACGTCAATACGTAATAGTATATTACGTTATGCGTTAGTACGTAATGGTATATAACGTTATACGTTAGTACGTAATAGTATATAACGTTATACGTCATTACGTAATAGTATATAACATTATACGTTAGTACGTAATAGTATATAACGTTATACGTCATTAGGTAATACTACATAACGTTATGCTTTATTACGTAATAGTATATAACTTTATACGTTATTACGTAATTGTATATTACGTTATGCGTTAGTATGTAAGAGTATATAACGTTATACGTTAGTACGTAATAGTATATTACGTTATACGTCATTACGTAATAGTATATAACGTTATACGTTAGTACGTAATGGTATATAACGTTATACGTTAGTACGTAATATTATATAACGTTATACGTTATAAGGCAATACCACATAATGCTATACGTCATAAGGTAATACTACTTTACGTTATACGCCATAAGGTAATACTACATAATGTTATACGTCATTACGTAATAGTATATAACAGTATACGTCATTACGTAACAGTATAAAACGTTATACGTCATTAGGTAATACTACATACCGTTATGCTTTATAACGTAATAGTATATCACGTTATACGTTATTACGTAATAGTATATTACGTTATGCGTTAATATGTAATAGTATATAACGTTATACGTTAGTATGTAATAGTATATAACGTTATACCTCATAACGTAATAGTATATAACGTTATATGTCAAAAGGTAATACTATTTAACGTTATACGTTATTCTGTAATAGTATATAACGTTATACGTTATTACATAATGGTATATAACGTTATACGTTATTACGTAATAATGCATAACGTTATACGTTAGTACGTAATAGTATATAACGTTATACCTCATAACGTAATAATATATAACGTTACAAGTTATATCGAAATACTATATAACGTTATACGTCATTAGGTAATACTACATACCGTTATGCTTTATTACGTAATAGTATATCACGTTACACGTTATTACGTAATAGTATATTACGTTATGCGTTAGTATGTAATAGTATATAACGTTATACGTTAGTATGTAATAGTATATAACGTTATACCTCATAACGTAATAGTATATAACGTTATATGTCAAAAGGTAATACTATTTAACGTTATACGTTATTCTGTAATAGTATATAACGTTATACGTTATTACATAATGGTATATAACGTTATACGTTATTACGTAATAATGCATAACGTTATACGTTAGTACGTAATAGTATATAACGTTATACCTCATAACGTAATAATATATAAAGTTACAAGTTATATCGAAATACTATATAACGTTATACGTCATTAGGTAATACTACATAACGTAATACGACATAAGGTAATACTACATAACGTTATACGTCATTACGTAATAGTATATAACGTTATACGTTAGTACGTAATAGTATATAACGTTATACGTCATTACGTAATAGTATATAACATTATACGTTAGTACGTAATAGTATATAACTTTATACGTTATTACGTAATTGTATATTACGTTATGCGTTAGTATGTAATAGTATATAACGTTATACGTTTGTACGAAATAGTATATAACGTTATACGTTAGTACAAAATGCTATATAACGTTATACGTTAGTACGTATTATTATATAACGTTATACGTTATAAGGCAATACTACATAACGTTATACGTCATTACGTAATAGTATATAATGTTATACGTTATTACGTAATAGTATATAACATTATACGTTAGTACGTAATAGTATATAACTTTATACGTTATTACGTAATTGTATATTACGTTATGCGTTAGTATGTAATAGTATATAACGTTATACGTTAGTACGTAATAGTATATAACGTTATACGTTATTACGGAATAGTATATTACGTTATGCGTTAGTACGTAATGGTATATAACGTTATACGTTAGTACGTAATAGTATATAACGTTATACGTCATTACGTAATAGTATATAACATTATACGTTAGTACGTAATAGTATATAACGTTATACGTCATTAGGTAATACTACATAACGTTATGCTTTATTACGTAATAGTATATAACTTTATACGTTATTACGTAATTGTATAATACGTTATGCGTTAGTATGTAAGAGTATATAACGTTATACGTTAGTACGTAATAGTATATTACGTTATACGTCATTACGTAATAGTATATAACGTTATACGTTAGTACGTAATGGTATATAACGTTATACGTTAGTACGTAATATTATATAACGTTATACGTTATAAGGCAATACCACATAACGCTATACGTCATAAGGTAATACTACTTTACGTTATACGCCATAAGGTAATACTACATAAGGTTATACGTCATTACGTAATAGTATATAACGTTATACGTCATTACGTAATAGTATATAACGTTATACGTTAGTACGTAATAGTATATAACGTTATACGTTCGTACGTAATAGTATATAACGTTATATGTCATAAGGTAATACTATATAACGTTATACGCCATTACGTAATAGTATATAACATTATACGTTAGTACGTTATAGTATATAACGTTATACGTCATTAGGTAATACTACATACCGTTATGCTTTATTACGTAATAGTATATCACGTTATACGTTATTACGTAATAGTATATTACGTTATGCGTTAGTATGTAATAGTATATAACGTTATACGTTAGTATGTAATAGTATATAACGTTATACCTCATAACGTAATAGTATATAACGTTATATGTCAAAAGGTAATACTATTTAACGTTATACGTTATTCTGTAATAGTATATAACGTTATACGTTATTACATAATGGTATATAACGTTATACGTTATTACGTAATAATGCATAACGTTATACGTTAGTACGTATTAGTATATAACGTTATACCTCATAACGTAATAATATATAACGTTACAAGTTATATCGAAATACTATATAACGTTATACGTCATTAGGTAATACTACATAACGTAATACGACATAAGGTAATACTACATAACGTTATACGTCATTACATAATAGTATATAACGTTATACGTTAGTGCGTAATATTATATAAAGTTATACGTTATAAGGCAATTCCACATATCGTTATACGTCATAAGGTAATACTACATAACGTTCTACGTCATACGGTTATACTACATAACGTTATACATCATTACGTAATAGTATATAATGTTATACGTTATTACGTAATAGTATATAACGTTATACGTTAGTACGTGATAGTATATAACGTTATACGTTAATACGTAATAGTATATAACGTTATATGTCAAAAGGTAATACTACATAACGTTATACGTCATTACGTAATAGTATATAACGTTATACGTTAGTACGTAATGGTATATAACGTTATACGTTCGTACGTAATAGTATATAACGTTATATGTCATAAGGTAATACTATATAACGTTATACGCCATTACGTAATAGTATATAACATTATACGTTAGTACGTAATAGTATATTACGTTATACGTCGATACTTAATAGTATATTACGTTATGCGTTAGTACGTAATGGTATATAACGTTATACGTTAGTACGTAATAGTATATAACGTTATACGTCATTACGTAATAGTTTATAACATTATACGTTAGTACGTAATAGTATATAACTTTATACGTTATTACGTAATTGTATATTACGTTATGCGTTAGTATGTAATAGTATATAACGTTATACGTTAGTACGTAATAGTATATTACGTTATACGTTAGTACGTAATAGTATATTACGTTATACGTCATTACGTAATAGTATATAACGTTATACGTTAGTACGTAATGGTATATAACGTTATACGTTAGTACGTAATATTATATAACGTTATACGTTATAAGGCAATACCACATAACGCTATACGTCATAAGGTAATACTACTTTACGTTATACGCCATAAGGTAATACTACATAAGGTTATACGTCATTACGTAATAGTATATAACGTTACAAGTTATATGGGAATACTACATAACGTTATACGTCATTACGTAATACTATATAAAATTATACGTTATAAGGTAATACGACATCACGATATACGTCATTTAGGTACCCCTACATAACGTTATACGTTATTACGTAATAGTATATAACGTTATATGTTAGTACGAAATAGTATTAAACGTTATACGTTAGTACAAAATGCTATATAACGTTATACGTTAGTACGTATTATTATATAACGTTATACGTTATAAGGCAATACTACATAACGTTATACGTCATTACGTAATAGTATATAATGTTATACGTTATTACGTAATAGTATATAACGTTATATGTCCAAAGGTAATACTACATAACATTATACGTCATTACGTAATAGTATATAACGTTATACGTTAGTACGTAATAGTATATAACGTTATATGTCATACGGTAATACTACATAACGTTATACGTCATTACATAATACTATATAATGTTATACCTCATAACGTAATAGTATATAACGTTATACGACATTACGTAATAGTATATTTCGTTATACGTTAGTACGTAATAGTATATAACGTTATACGTCATTTAGGTAATACTACATAACGTTATGCTTTGTTACGTAATAGTATATAACGTTATACGTTATTACGTAATAGTATATTACGTTATGCGTTAGTACGTAATAGTATATTACGTTATACGTTAGTACGTAATGGTATATAACGTTATACGTTAGTACGTAATAGTATATTACGTTATACGTCAATACGTAATAGTATATTACGTTATGCGTTAGTACGTAATGGTATATAACGTTATACGTTAGTACGTAATAGTATATAACGTTATACGTCATTACGTAATAGTATATAACATTATACGTTAGTACGTAATAGTATATAACGTTATACGTCATTAGGTAATACTACATAACGTTATGCTTTATTACGTAATAGTATATAACTTTATACGTTATTACGTAATTGTATATTACGTTATGCGTTAGTATGTAAGAGTATAATAACGTTATACGTTAGTACGTAATAGTATATTACGTTATACGTCATTACGTAATAGTATATAACGTTATACGTTAGTACGTAATGGTATATAACGTTATACGTTAGTACGTAATATTATATAACGTTATACGTTATAAGGCAATACCACATAACGCTATACGTCATAAGGTAATACTACTTTACGTTATACGCCATAAGGTAATACTACATAAGGTTATACGTCATTACGTAATAGTATATAACGTTATACGTCATTACGTAATAGTATATAACGTTATACGTTAGTACGTAATAGTATATAACGTTATACGTTCGTACGTAATAGTATATAACGTTATATGTCATAAGGTAATACTATATAACGTTATACGCCATTACGTAATAGTATATAACATTATACGTTAGTACGTTATAGTATATAACGTTATACGTCATTAGGTAATACTACATACCGTTATGCTTTATTACGTAATAGTATATCACGTTATACGTTATTACGTAATAGTATATTACGTTATGCGTTAGTATGTAATAGTATATAACGTTATACGTTAGTATGTAATAGTATATAACGTTATACCTCATAACGTAATAGTATATAACGTTATATGTCAAAAGGTAATACTACATAACGTTATACGTCATTACGTAATAGTATATAACGTTGTACGTTAGTACGTAATAGTATATAACGTTATATGTCATACGGTAATACTACATAACGTTATACGTCATTACATAATACTATATAATGTTATACCTCATAACGTAATAGTATATAACGTTATACGACAATACGTAATAGTATATTTCGTTATACGATAGTACGTAATAGTATATTACGTTATACGTCATTACGTAATAGTATATAACGTTATACGTTAGTACGTAATGGTATATAACGTTATACGTTAGTACGTAATATTATATAACGTTATACGTTATAAGGCAATACCACATAACGCTATACGTCATAAGGTAATACTACTTTACGTTATACGCCATAAGGTAATACTACATAAGGTTATACGTCATTACGTAATAGTATATAACGTTATACGTCATTACGTAATAGTATATAACGTTATACGTTAGTACGTAATAGTATATAACGTTATACGTTCGTACGTAATAGTATATAACGTTATATGTCATAAGGTAATACTATATAACGTTATACGCCATTACGTAATAGTATATAACATTATACGTTAGTACGTTATAGTATATAACGTTATACGTCATTAGGTAATACTACATACCGTTATGCTTTATTACGTAATAGTATATCACGTTATACGTTATTACGTAATAGTATATTACGTTATGCGTTAGTATGTAATAGTATATAACGTTATACGTTAGTATGTAATAGTATATAACGTTATACCTCATAACGTAATAGTATATAACGTTATATGTCAAAAGGTAATACTATTTAACGTTATACGTTATTCTGTAATAGTATATAGCGTTATACGTTATTACATGATGCTATATAACGTTATACGTTATTACGTAAAAATGCATAACGTTATACGTTAGTACGTAATAGTATATAACGTTATACCTCATTACGTAATAATATATAACGTTACAAGTTATATCGAAATACTATATAACGTTATACGTCATTAGGTAATACTACATAACGTAATACGACATAAGGTAATACTACATAACGTTATACGTCATTACGTAATAGTATATAACGTTATACGTTAGTACGTAATATTATATAAAGTTATACGTTATAAGGCAATTCCACATAACGTTATACGTCATAAGGTAATACTACATAACGTTCTACGTCATACGGTAATACTACATAACGTTATACGTCATTACGTAATAGTATATAATGTTATACGTTATTACGTAATAGTATATAACGTTATACGTTAGTACGTGATAGTATATAACGTTATACGTTAATACGTAATAGTATATAACGTTATATGTCAAAAGGTAATACTACATAACGTTATACGTCATTACGTAATAGTATATAACGTTATACGTTAGTACGTAATAGTATATAACGTTATATGTCATACGGTAATACTACATAACGTTATACGTCATTACATAATACTATATAATGTTATACCTCATAACGTAATAGTATATAACGTTATACGACAATACGTAATAGTATATTTCGTTATACGATAGTACGTAATAGTATATAACGTTATACGTCATTTAGGTAACACTACATAACGTTATACGTCATTACGTAATAGTATATTACGTTATGCGTTAGTATGTAATAGTATATAACGTTATACGTTAGTACGTAATAGTATATTACGTTATACGTCAATACTTAATAGTATATTACGTTATGCGTTAGTACGTAATGGTATATAACGTTATACGTTAGTACGTAATAGTATATAACGTTATACGTCATTACGTAATAGTATATAACATTATACGTTAGTACGTAATAGTATATAACGTTATACGTCATTAGGTAATACTACATAACGTTATGCTTTATTACGTAATAGTATATAACGTTATACGTTATTACGTAATAGTATATTACGTTATGCGTTAGTACGTAATAGTATATTACGTTATACGTTAGTACGTAATGGTATATAACGTTATACGTTAGTACGTAATAGTATATAACGTTATACGTCATTACGTAATAGTATATAACATTATACGTTAGTACGTAATAGTATATAACGTTATACGTCATTAGGTAATACTACATAACGTTATGCTTTATAACGTAATAGTATATAACTTTATACGTTATTACGTAATTGTATATTACGTTATGCGTTAGTATGTAATAGTATATAACGTTATACGTTAGTACGTAATAGTATATTACGTTATACGTCATTACGTAATAGTATATAACGTTATACGTTAGTACGTAATGGTATATAACGTTATGCGTTAGTCCGTAATATTATATAACGTTATACGTTATAAGGCAATACCACATAACGCTATACGTCATAAGGTAATACTACTTTACGTTATACGCCATAAGGTAATACTACATAAGGTTATACGTCATTACGTAATAGTATATAACGTTATACGTCATTACGTAATAGTATATAACGTTATACGTTAGTACGTAATAGTATATAACGTTATACGTTCGTACGTAATAGTATATAACGTTATATGTCATAAGGTAATACTATATAACGTTATACGCCATTACGTAATAGTATATAACATTATACGTTAGTACGTTATAGTATACAACGTTATACGTCATTAGGTAATACTACATACCGTTATGCTTTATTACGTAATAGTATATCACGTTATACGTTATTACGTAATAGTATATTACGTTATGCGTTAGTATGTAATAGTATATAACGTTATACGTTAGTATGTAATAGTATATAACGTTATACCTCATAACGTAATAGTATATAACGTTATATGTCAAAAGGTAATACTATTTAACGTTATACGTTATTCTGTAATAGTATATAACGTTATACGTTATTACATAATGGTATATAACGTTATACGTTATTACGTAATAATGCATAACGTTATACGTTAGTACGTATTAGTATATAACGTTATACCTCATAACGTAATAATATATAACGTTACAAGTTATATCGAAATACTATATAACGTTATACGTCATTAGGTAATACTACATAACGTAATACAACATAAGGTAATACTACATAACGTTATACGTCATTACGTAATAGTATATAACGTTATACGTTAGTGCGTAATATTATATAAAGTTATACGTTATAAGGCAATTCCACATAACGTTATACGTCATAAGGTAATACTACATAACGTTCTACGTCATACGGTAATACTACATAACGTTATACATCATTACGTAATAGTATATAATGTTATACGTTATTACGTAATAGTATATAACGTTATACGTTAGTACGTGATAGTATATAACGTTATACGTTAATACGTAATAGTATATAACGTTATATGTCAAAAGGTAATACTACATAACGTTATACGTCATTACGTAATAGTATATAACGTTATACGTTAGTACGTAATAATATATAACGTTATATGTCATACGGTAATACTACATAACGTTATACGTCATTACATAATACTATATAATGTTATACCTCATAACGTAATAGTATATAACGTTATACGACAATAAGTAATAGTATATTTCGTTATACGATAGTACGTAATAGTATATAACGTTATACGTCATTAGATAATACTACATAACGTTATCCTTTATTACGTGATAGTATATAACTTTATACGTTATTACGTAATTGTATATTACGTTATGCGTTAGTATGTAATAGTATATAACGTTATACGTTAGTACGTAATAGTATATTACGTTATACGTCATTACGTAATAGTATATAACGTTATACGTTAGTACGTAATGGTATATAACGTTATACGTTAGTACGTAATATTATATAACGTTATACGTTATAAGGCAATACCACATAACGCTATACGTCATAAGGTAATACTACTTTACGTTATACGCCATAAGGTAATACTACATAAGGTTATACGTCATTACGTAATAGTATATAACGTTATACGTCATTACGTAATAGTATATAACGTTATACGTTAGTACGTAATGGTATATAACGTTATACGTTCGTACGTAATAGTATATAACGTTATATGTCATAAGGTAATACTATATAACGTTATACGCCATTACGTAATAGTATATAACATTATACGTTAGTACGTAATAGTATATAACGTTATACCTCATAACGTAATAATATATAACGTTACAAGTTATATCGAAATACTATATAACGTTATACGTCATTAGGTAATACTACATAACGTAATACGACATAAGGTAATACTACATAACGTTATACGTCATTACGTAATAGTATATAACGTTATACGTTAGTACGTAATATTATATAAAGTTATTCGTTATAAGGCAATTCCACATAACGTTATACGTCATAAGGTAATACTACATAACGTTCTACGTCATACGGTAATACTACATAACGTTATACGTCATTACGTAATAGTATATAATGTTATACGTTATTACGTAATAGTATATAACGTTATACGTTAGTACGTGATAGTATATAACGTTATACGTTAATACGTAATAGTATATAACGTTATATGTCACAAGGTAATACTACATAACGTTATACGTCATTACGTAATAGTATATAACGTTATACGTTAGTACGTAATAGTATATAACGTTATATGTCATACGGTAATACTACATAACGTTATACGTCATTACATAATACTATATAATGTAATACCTCATAACGTAATAGTATATTACGTTATACGTCATTACGTAATAGTATATAACGTTATACGTTAGTACGTAATGGTATATAACGTTATACGTTAGTACGTAATATTATATAACGTTATACGTTATAAGGCAATACCACATAACGCTATACGTCATAAGGTAATACTACTTTACGTTATACGCCATAAGGTAATACTACATAAGGTTATACGTCATTACGTAATAGTATATAACGTTATACGTCATTACGTAATAGTATATAACGTTATACGTTAGTACGTAATAGTATATAACGTTATACGTTAGTACGTAATAGTATATAACGTTATATGTCATAAGGTAATACTATATAACGTTATACGCCATTACGTAATAGTATATAACATTATACGTTAGTACGTTATAGTATATAACGTTATACGTCATTAGGTAATACTACATACCGTTATGCTTTATTACGTAATAGTATATCACGTTATACGTTATTACGTAATAGTATATTACGTTATGCGTTAGTATGTAATAGTATATAACGTTATACGTTAGTATGTAATAGTATATAACGTTATACCTCATAACGTAATAGTATATAACGTTATATGTCAAAAGGTAATACTATTTAACGTTATACGTTATTCTGTAATAGTATATAGCGTTATACGTTATTACATAATGCTATATAACGTTATACGTTATTACGTAAAAATGCATAACGTTATACGTTAGTACGTAATAGTATATAACGTTATACCTCATTACGTAATAATATATAACGTTACAAGTTATATCGAAATACTATATAACGTTATACGTCATTAGGTAATACTACATAACGTAATACGACATAAGGTAATACTACATAACGTTATACGTCATTACGTAATAGTATATAACGTTATACGTTAGTACGTAATATTATATAAAGTTATACGTTATAAGGCAATTCCACATAACGTTATACGTCATAAGGTAATACTACATAACGTTCTACGTCATACGGTAATACTACATAACGTTATACGTCATTACGTAATAGTATATAATGTTATACGTTATTACGTAATAGTATATAACGTTATACGTTAGTACGTGATAGTATATAACGTTATACGTTAATACGTAATAGTATATAACGTTATATGTCAAAAGGTAATACTACATAACGTTATACGTCATTACGTAATAGTATATAACGTTATACGTTAGTACGTAATAGTATATAACGTTATATGTCATACGGTAATACTACATAACGTTATACGTCATTACATAATACTATATAATGTTATACCTCATAACGTAATAGTATATAACGTTATACGACAATACGTAATAGTATATTTCGTTATACGATAGTACGTAATAGTATATTACGTTATACGTCATTACGTAATAGTATATAACGTTATACGTTAGTACGTAATGGTATATAACGTTATACGTTAGTACGTAATATTATATAACGTTATACGTTATAAGGCAATACCACATAACGCTATACGTCATAAGGTAATACTACTTTACGTTATACGCCATAAGGTAATACTACATAAGGTTATACGTCATTACGTAATAGTATATAACGTTATACGACATTACGTAATAGTATATATCGTTATACGTTAGTACGTAATAGTATATAACGTTATACGTTCGTACGTAATAGTATATAACGTTATATGTCATAAGGTAATACTATATAACGTTATACGCCATTACGTAATAGTATATAACATTATACGTTAGTACGTTATAGTATATAACGTTATACGTCATTAGGTAATACTACATACCGTTATGCTTTATTACGTAATAGTATATCACGTTATACGTTATTACGTAATAGTATATTACGTTATGCGTTAGTATGTAATAGTATATAACGTTATACGTTAGTATGTAATAGTATATAACGTTATACCTCATAACGTAATAGTATATAACGTTATATGTCAAAAGGTAATACTATTTAACGTTATACGTTATTCTGTAATAGTATATAGCGTTATACGTTATTACATAATGCTATATAACGTTATACGTTATTACGTAAAAATGCATAACGTTATACGTTAGTACGTAATAGTATATAACGTTATACCTCATTACGTAATAATATATAACGTTACAAGTTATATCGAAATACTATATAACGTTATACGTCATTAGGTAATACTACATAACGTAATACGACATAAGGTAATACTACATAACGTTATACGTCATTACGTAATAGTATATAACGTTATACGTTAGTACGTAATATTATATAAAGTTATACGTTATAAGGCAATTCCACATAACGTTATACGTCATAAGGTAATACTACATAACGTTCTACGTCATACGGTAATACTACATAACGTTATACGTCATTACGTAATAGTATATAATGTTATACGTTATTACGTAATAGTATATAACGTTATACGTTAGTACGTGATAGTATATAACGTTATACGTTAATACGTAATAATATATAACGTTATATGTCAAAAGGTAATACTACATAACGTTATACGTCATTACGTAATAGTATATAACGTTATACGTTAGTACGTAATAGTATATAACGTTATATGTCATACGGTAATACTACATAACGTTATACGTCATTACATAATACTATATAATGTTATACCTCATAACGTAATAGTATATAACGTTATACGACAATACGTAATAGTATATTTCGTTATACGATAGTACGTAATAGTATATAACGTTATACGTCATTTAGGTAACACTACATAACGTTATACGTCATTACGTAATAGTATATTACGTTATGCGTTAGTATGTAATAGTATATAACGTTATACGTTAGTACGTAATAGTATATTACGTTATACGTCAATACGTAATAGTATATTACGTTATGCGTTAGTACGTAATGGTATATAACGTTATACGTTAGTACGTAATAGTATATAACGTTATACGTCATTACGTAATAGTATATAACATTATACGTTAGTACGTAATAGTATATAACGTTATACGTCATTAGGTAATACTACATAACGTTATGCTTTATTACGTAATAGTATATAACGTTATACGTTATTACGTAATAGTATATTACGTTATGCGTTAGTACGTAATAGTATATTACGTTATACGTTAGTACGTAATGGTATATAACGTTATACGTTAGTACGTAATAGTATATAACGTTATACGTCATTACGTAATAGTATATAACATTATACGTTAGTACGTAATAGTATATAACGTTATACGTCATTAGGTAATACTACATAACGTTATGCTTTATTACGTAATAGTATATAACTTTATACGTTATTACGTAATTGTATATTACGTTATGCGTTAGTATGTAATAGTATATAACGTTATACGTTAGTACGTAATAGTATATTACGTTATACGTCATTACGTAATAGTATATAACGTTATACGTTAGTACGTAATGGTATATAACGTTATGCGTTAGTCCGTAATATTATATAACGTTATACGTTATAAGGCAATACCACATAACGCTATACGTCATAAGGTAATACTACTTTACGTTATACGCCATAAGGTAATACTACATAAGGTTATACGTCATTACGTAATAGTATATAACGTTATACGTCATTACGTAATAGTATATAACGTTATACGTTAGTACGTAATAGTATATAACGTTATACGTTCGTACGTAATAGTATATAACGTTATATGTCATAAGGTAATACTATATAACGTTATACGCCATTACGTAATAGTATATAACATTATACGTTAGTACGTTATAGTATACAACGTTATACGTCATTAGGTAATACTACATACCGTTATGCTTTATTACGTAATAGTATATCACGTTATACGTTATTACGTAATAGTATATTACGTTATGCGTTAGTATGTAATAGTATATAACGTTATACGTTAGTATGTAATAGTATATAACGTTATACCTCATAACGTAATAGTATATAACGTTATATGTCAAAAGGTAATACTATTTAACGTTATACGTTATTCTGTAAAAGTATATAACGTTATACGTTATTACATAATGGTATATAACGTTATACGTTATTACGTAATAATGCATAACGTTATACGTTAGTACGTATTAGTATATAACGTTATACCTCATAACGTAATAATATATAACGTTACAAGTTATATCGAAATACTATATAACGTTATACGTCATTAGGTAATACTACATAACGTAATACAACATAAGGTAATACTACATAACGTTATACGTCATTACGTAATAGTATATAACGTTATACGTTAGTGCGTAATATTATATAAAGTTATACGTTATAAGGCAATTCCACATAACGTTATACGTCATAAGGTAATACTACATAACGTTCTACGTCATACGGTAATACTACATAACGTTATACATCATTACGTAATAGTATATAATGTTATACGTTATTACGTAATAGTATATAACGTTATACGTTAGTACGTGATAGTATATAACGTTATACGTTAATACGTAATAGTATATAACGTTATATGTCAAAAGGTAATACTACATAACGTTATACGTCATTACGTAATAGTATATAACGTTATACGTTAGTACGTAATAATATATAACGTTATATGTCATACGGTAATACTACATAACGTTATACGTCATTACATAATACTATATAATGTTATACCTCATAACGTAATAGTATATAACGTTATACGACAATACGTAATAGTATATTTCGTTATACGATAGTACGTAATAGTATATAACGTTATACGTCATTAGATAATACTACATAACGTTATCCTTTATTACGTGATAGTATATAACTTTATACGTTATTACGTAATTGTATATTACGTTATGCGTTAGTATGTAATAGTATATAACGTTATACGTTAGTACGTAATAGTATATTACGTTATACGTCATTACGTAATAGTATATAACGTTATACGTTAGTACGTAATGGTATATAACGTTATACGTTAGTACGTAATATTATATAACGTTATACGTTATAAGGCAATACCACATAACGCTATACGTCATAAGGTAATACTACTTTACGTTATACGCCATAAGGTAATACTACATAAGGTTATACGTCATTACGTAATAGTATATAACGTTATACGTCATTACGTAATAGTATATAACGTTATACGTTAGTACGTAATGGTATATAACGTTATACGTTCGTACGTAATAGTATATAACGTTATATGTCATAAGGTAATACTATATAACGTTATACGCCATTACGTAATAGTATATAACATTATACGTTAGTACGTAATAGTATATAACGTTATACCTCATAACGTAATAATATATAACGTTACAAGTTATATCGAAATACTATATAACGTTATACGTCATTAGGTAATACTACATAACGTAATACGACATAAGGTAATACTACATAACGTTATACGTCATTACGTAATAGTATATAACGTTATACGTTAGTACGTAATATTATATAAAGTTATTCGTTATAAGGCAATTCCACATAACGTTATACGTCATAAGGTAATACTACATAACGTTCTACGTCATACGGTAATACTACATAACGTTATACGTCATTACGTAATAGTATATAATGTTATACGTTATTACGTAATAGTATATAACGTTATACGTTAGTACGTGATAGTATATAACGTTATACGTTAATACGTAATAGTATATAACGTTATATGTCACAAGGTAATACTACATAACGTTATACGTCATTACGTAATAGTATATAACGTTATACGTTAGTACGTAATAGTATATAACGTTATATGTCATACGGTAATACTACATAACGTTATACGTCATTACATAATACTATATAATGTAATACCTCATAACGTAATAGTATATTACGTTATACGTCATTACGTAATAGTATATAACGTTATACGTTAGTACGTAATGGTATATAACGTTATACGTTAGTACGTAATATTATATAACGTTATACGTTATAAGGCAATACCACATAACGCTATACGTCATAAGGTAATACTACTTTACGTTATACGCCATAAGGTAATACTACATAAGGTTATACGTCATTACGTAATAGTATATAACGTTATACGTCATTACGTAATAGTATATAACGTTATACGTTAGTACGTAATAGTATATAACGTTATACGTTCGTACGTAATAGTATATAACGTTATATGTCATAAGGTAATACTATATAACGTTATACGCCATTACGTAATAGTATATAACATTATACGTTAGTACGTTATAGTATATAACGTTATACGTCATTAGGTAATACTACATACCGTTATGCTTTATTACGTAATAGTATATCACGTTATACGTTATTACGTAATAGTATATTACGTTATGCGTTAGTATGTAATAGTATATAACGTTATACGTTAGTATGTAATAGTATATAACGTTATACCTCATAACGTAATAGTATATAACGTTATATGTCAAAAGGTAATACTATTTAACGTTATACGTTATTCTGTAATAGTATATAGCGTTATACGTTATTACATAATGCTATATAACGTTATACGTTATTACGTAAAAATGCATAACGTTATACGTTAGTACGTAATAGTATATAACGTTATACCTCATTACGTAATAATATATAACGTTACAAGTTATATCGAAATACTATATAACGTTATACGTCATTAGGTAATACTACATAACGTAATACGACATAAGGTAATACTACATAACGTTATACGTCATTACGTAATAGTATATAACGTTATACGTTAGTACGTAATATTATATAAAGTTATACGTTATAAGGCAATTCCACATAACGTTATACGTCATAAGGTAATACTACATAACGTTCTACGTCATACGGTAATACTACATAACGTTATACGTCATTACGTAATAGTATATAATGTTATACGTTAGTACGTAATAGTATATAACGTTATACGTTAGTACGTGATAGTATATAACGTTATACGTTAATACGTAATAGTATATAACGTTATATGTCAAAAGGTAATACTACATAACGTTATACGTCATTACGTAATAGTATATAACGTTATACGTTAGTACGTAATAGTATATAACGTTATATGTCATACGGTAATACTACATAACGTTATACGTCATTACATAATACTATATAATGTTATACCTCATAACGTAATAGTATATAACGTTATACGACAATACGTAATAGTATATTTCGTTATACGATAGTACGTAATAGTATATTACGTTATACGTCATTACGTAATAGTATATAACGTTATACGTTAGTACGTAATGGTATATAACGTTATACGTTAGTACGTAATATTATATAACGTTATACGTTATAAGGCAATACCACATAACGCTATACGTCATAAGGTAATACTACTTTACGTTATACGCCATAAGGTAATACTACATAAGGTTATACGTCATTACGTAATAGTATATAACGTTATACGTCATTACGTAATAGTATATAACGTTATACGTTAGTACGTAATAGTATATAACGTTATACGTTCGTACGTAATAGTATATAACGTTATATGTCATAAGGTAATACTATATAACGTTATACGCCATTACGTAATAGTATATAACATTATACGTTAGTACGTTATAGTATATAACGTTATACGTCATTAGGTAATACTACATACCGTTATGCTTTATTACGTAATAGTATATCACGTTATACGTTATTACGTAATAGTATATTACGTTATGCGTTAGTATGTAATAGTATATAACGTTATACGTTAGTATGTAATAGTATATAACGTTATACCTCATAACGTAATAGTATATAACGTTATATGTCAAAAGGTAATACTATTTAACGTTATACGTTATTCTGTAATAGTATATAGCGTTATACGTTATTACATAATGCTATATAACGTTATACGTTATTACGTAAAAATGCATAACGTTATACGTTAGTACGTAATAGTATATAACGTTATACCTCATAACGTAATAATATATAACGTTACAAGTTATATCGAAATACTATATAACGTTATACGTCATTAGGTAATACTACATAACGTAATACGACATAAGGTAATACTACATAACGTTATACGTCATTACGTAATAGTATATAACGTTATACGTTAGTACGTAATATTATATAAAGTTATACGTTATAAGGCAATTCCACATAACGTTATACGTCATAAGGTAATACTACATAACGTTCTACGTCATACGGTAATACTACATAACGTTATACGTCATTACGTAATAGTATATAATGTTATACGTTATTACGTAATAGTATATAACGTTATACGTTAGTACCTGATAGTATATAACGTTATACGTTAATACGTAATAGTATATAACGTTATATGTCAAAAGGTAATACTACATAACGTTATACGTCATTACGTAATAGTATATAACGTTATACGTTAGTACGTAATAGTATATAACGTTATATGTCATACGGTAATACTACATAACGTTATACGTCATTACATAATACTATATAATGTTATACCTCATAACGTAATAGTATATAACGTTATACGACAATACGTAATAGTATATTTCGTTATACGATAGTACGTAATAGTATATAACGTTATACGTCATTTAGGTAACACTACATAACGTTATACGTCATTACGTAATAGTATATTACGTTATGCGTTAGTATGTAATAGTATATAACGTTATACGTTAGTACGTAATAGTATATTACGTTATACGTCAATACTTAATAGTATATTACGTTATGCGTTAGTACGTAATGGTATATAACGTTATACGTTAGTACGTAATAGTATATAACGTTATACGTCATTACGTAATAGTATATAACATTATACGTTAGTACGTAATAGTATATAACGTTATACGTCATTAGGTAATACTACATAACGTTATGCTTTATTACGTAATAGTATATAACGTTATACGTTATTACGTAATAGTATATTACGTTATGCGTTAGTACGTAATAGTATATTACGTTATACGTTAGTACGTAATGGTATATAACGTTATACGTCAGTACGTAATAGTATATAACGTTATACGTCATTACGTAATAGTATATAACATTATACGTTAGTACGTAATAGTATATAACGTTATACGTCATTAGGTAATACTACATAACGTTATGCTTTATAACGTAATAGTATATAACTTTATACGTTATTACGTAATTGTATATTACGTTATGCGTTAGTATGTAATAGTATATAACGTTATACGTTAGTACGTAATAGTATATTACGTTATACGTCATTACGTAATAGTATATAACGTTATACGTTAGTACGTAATGGTATATAACGTTATGCGTTAGTCCGTAATATTATATAACGTTATACGTTATAAGGCAATACCACATAACGCTATACGTCATAAGGTAATACTACTTTACGTTATACGCCATAAGGTAATACTACATAAGGTTATACGTCATTACGTAATAGTATATAACGTTATACGTCATTACGTAATAGTATATAACGTTATACGTTAGTACGTAATAGTATATAACGTTATACGTTCGTACGTAATAGTATATAACGTTATATGTCATAAGGTAATACTATATAACGTTATACGCCATTACGTAATAGTATATAACATTATACGTTAGTACGTTATAGTATACAACGTTATACGTCATTAGGTAATACTACATACCGTTATGCGTTATTACGTAATAGTATATCACGTTATACGTTATTACGTAATAGTATATTACGTTATGCGTTAGTATGTAATAGTATATAACGTTATACGTTAGTATGTAATAGTATATAACGTTATACCTCATAACGTAATAGTATATAACGTTATATGTCAAAAGGTAATACTATTTAACGTTATACGTTATTCTGTAAAAGTATATAACGTTATACGTTATTACATAATGGTATATAACGTTATACGTTATTACGTAATAATGCATAACGTTATACGTTAGTACGTATTAGTATATAACGTTATACCTCATAACGTAATAATATATAACGTTACAAGTTATATCGAAATACTATATAACGTTATACGTCATTAGGTAATACTACATAACGTAATACAACATAAGGTAATACTACATAACGTTATACGTCATTACGTAATAGTATATAACGTTATACGTTAGTGCGTAATATTATATAAAGTTATACGTTATAAGGCAATTCCACATAACGTTATACGTCATAAGGTAATACTACATAACGTTCTACGTCATACGGTAATACTACATAACGTTATACATCATTACGTAATAGTATATAATGTTATACGTTATTACGTAATAGTATATAACGTTATACGTTAGTACGTGATAGTATATAACGTTATACGTTAATACGTAATAGTATATAACGTTATATGTCAAAAGGTAATACTACATAACGTTATACGTCATTACGTAATAGTATATAACGTTATACGTTAGTACGTAATAATATATAACGTTATATGTCATACGGTAATACTACATAACGTTATACGTCATTACATAATACTATATAATGTTATACCTCATAACGTAATAGTATATAACGTTATACGACAATACGTAATAGTATATTTCGTTATACGATAGTACGTAATAGTATATAACGTTATACGTCATTAGATAATACTACATAACGTTATCCTTTATTACGTGATAGTATATAACTTTATACGTTATTACGTAATTGTATATTACGTTATGCGTTAGTATGTAATAGTATATAACGTTATACGTTAGTACGTAATAGTATATTACGTTATACGTCATTACGTAATAGTATATAACGTTATACGTTAGTACGTAATGGTATATAACGTTATACGTTAGTACGTAATATTATATAACGTTATACGTTATAAGGCAATACCACATAACGCTATACGTCATAAGGTAATACTACTTTACGTTATACGCCATAAGGTAATACTACATAAGGTTATACGTCATTACGTAATAGTATATAACGTTATACGTCATTACGTAATAGTATATAACGTTATACGTTAGTACGTAATGGTATATAACGTTATACGTTCGTACGTAATAGTATATAACGTTATATGTCATAAGGTAATACTATATAACGTTATACGCCATTACGTAATAGTATATAACATTATACGTTAGTACGTAATAGTATATAACGTTATACCTCATAACGTAATAATATATAACGTTACAAGTTATATCGAAATACTATATAACGTTATACGTCATTAGGTAATACTACATAACGTAATACGACATAAGGTAATACTACATAACGTTATACGTCATTACGTAATAGTATATAACGTTATACGTTAGTACGTAATATTATATAAAGTTATTCGTTATAAGGCAATTCCACATAACGTTATACGTCATAAGGTAATACTACATAACGTTCTACGTCATACGGTAATACTACATAACGTTATACGTCATTACGTAATAGTATATAATGTTATACGTTATTACGTAATAGTATATAACGTTATACGTTAGTACGTGATAGTATATAACGTTATGCGTTAATACGTAATAGTATATAACGTTATATGTCACAAGGTAATACTACATAACGTTATACGTCATTACGTAATAGTATATAACGTTATACGTTAGTACGTAATAGTATATAACGTTATATGTCATACGGTAATACTACATAACGTTATACGTCATTACATAATACTATATAATGTAATACCTCATAACGTAATAGTATATAACGTTATACGACATTACGTAATAGTATATTTCGTTATACGATAGTACGTAATAGTATATAACGTTATACGTCATTTAGGTAATAGTATATTACGTTATGCGTTAGTATGTAATAGTATATAACGTTATAAGTTAGTACGTAATAGTATATTACGTTATACGTCAATACTTAATAGTATATTACGTTATGCGTTAGTACGTAATGGTATATAACGTTATACGTTAGTATGTAATAGTATATAACGTTATACGTCATTACGTAATAGTATATAACATTATACGTTAGTACGTAATAGTATATAACGTTATACGTCATTAGGTAATACTACATAACGTTATGCTTTATTACGTAATAGTATATAACGTTATACGTTATTACGTAATAGTATATTACGTTATGCGTTAGTACGTAATAGTATATTACGTTATACGTTGGTACGTAATGGTATATAACGTTATACGTTCGTACGTAATAGTATATAACGTTATACGTTAGTACGTAATGGTATATAACGTTATACGTTATAAGGCAATACCACGTAGCGCTATACGTCATAAGGTAATACTACATAACGTTATACGCCATAAGGTAATACTACATAAGGTTATACGTCATTACGTAATAGTATATAACGTTATACGACATTACGTATTAGTATGTATCGTTATACGTTAGTACGTAATAGTATATAACGTTATACGTCATTTAGGTAACACTACATAACGTTATACGTCATTACGTAATAGTATATAAATTTATACGTTATAAGGTAATACGACATCACGTTATACGTCATTTAGGTACCACTACATAACGTTATACGTTATTACGTAATAGTATATAACGTTATACGTTAGTACGTAATGGTACACAACGTTATACGTTAGTACGTAATAGTATATAACGTTATACGTCATTTAGGTACCACTACATAACGTTATACGTTATTACGTAATAGTATATAACGTTATACGTCATTTAGGTAACACTACATAACGTTATACGTCATGACGTAATAGTATATAACGTTATACGTTAGTACAAAATACTATATAACGTTATACGTTAGTACGTATTATTATATAACGTTATACGTTATAAGGCACTACTACATAACGTTATACGTCATTACGTAATAGTATATAATGTTATACGTTATTACGTAATAGTATATAACGTTATACGTTAGTACGTGTTAGTATATAACGTTATACGTTAATACGTAATAGTATATAACGTTATATGTCAAAAGGTAATACTACATAACGTTATACGTCATTATGTAATAGTATATAACGTTATACGTTAGTACGTAATAGTATATAACGTTATATGTCATACGGTAATACTACATAACGTTATACGTCATTACATAATACTATATAATGTTATACCTCATAACGTAATAGTATATAACGTTATACGACATTACGTAATAGTATATTTCGTTATACGTTAGTACGTAATAGTATATAACGTTATACGTCATTTAGGTAACACTACATAACGTTATACGTCATTACGTAATAGTATATTACGTTATGCGTTAGTATGTAATAGTATATAACGTTATACGTTAGTACGTAATAGTATATTACGTTATACGTCAATACGTAATAGTATATTACGTTATGCGTTAGTACGTAATGGTATATAACGTTATACGTTAGTACGTAATAGTATATAACGTTATACGTCATTACGTAATAGTATATAACATTATACGTTAGTACGTAATAGTATATAACGTTATACGTCATTAGGTAAGACTACATAACGTTATGCTTTATTACGTAATAGTATATAACGTTATACGTTATTACGTAATAGTATATTACGTTATGCGTTAGTACGTAATAGTATATTACGTTATACGTTGGTACGTAATGGTATATAACGTTATACGTTCGTACGTAATAGTATATAACGTTATACGTCATTTAGGTAACACTACATAACGTTATACGTCATGACGTAATAGTATATAACGTTATACGTTAGTACAAAATACTATATAACGTTATACGTTAGTACGTATTATTATATAACGTTATACGTTATAAGGCACTACTACATAACGTTATACGTCATTACGTAATAGTATATAATGTTATACGTTATTACGTAATAGTATATAACGTTATACGTTAGTACGTGTTAGTATATAACGTTATACGTTAATACGTAATAGTATATAACGTTATATGTCAAAAGGTAATACTACATAACGTTATACGTCATTATGTAATAGTATATAACGTTATACGTTAGTACGTAATAGTATATAACGTTATATGTCATACGGTAATACTACATAACGTTATACGTCATTACATAATACTATATAATGTTATACCTCATAACGTAATAGTATATAACGTTATACGACATTACGTAATAGTATATTTCGTTATACGTTAGTACGTAATAGTATATAACGTTATACGTCATTTAGGTAACACTACATAACGTTATACGTCATTACGTAATAGTATATTACGTTATGCGTTAGTATGTAATAGTATATAACGTTATACGTTAGTACGTAATAGTATATTACGTTATACGTCAATACGTAATAGTATATTACGTTATGCGTTAGTACGTAATGGTATATAACGTTATACGTTAGTACGTAATAGTATATAACGTTATACGTCATTACGTAATAGTATATAACATTATACGTTAGTACGTAATAGTATATAACGTTATACGTCATTAGGTAAGACTACATAACGTTATGCTTTATTACGTAATAGTATATAACGTTATACGTTATTACGTAATAGTATATTACGTTATGCGTTAGTACGTAATAGTATATTACGTTATACGTTAGTACGTAATGGTATATAACGTTATACGTTAGTACGTAATAGTATATAACGTTATGCGTTAGTACGTAATATTATATAAAGTTATACGTTATAAGGCAATTCCACATAACGTTATACGTCATACGGTAATTCTACATAACGTTATACGTCATTACGTAATAGTATATAATGTTATACGTTATTACGTAATAGTATATAACGTTATACGTTAGTACCTGATAGTATATAACGTTATACGTTAATACGTAATAGTATATAACGTTATATGTCAAAAGGTAATACTACATAACGTTATACGTCATTACGTAATAGTATATAACGTTATACGTTCGTACGTAATAGTATATAACGTTATATGTCATACGGTAATACTACATAACGTTATACGTCATTACATAATACTATATAATGTTATACATCATAACGTAATAGTATATAACGTTATACGACATTACGTAATAGTATATTTCGTTATACGTTAGTACGTAATAGTATATAACGTTATACGTCATTTAGGTAACACTTCATAACGTTATACGTCATTACGTAATATTATATTACGTTATGCGTTAGTATGTAATAGTATATAACGTTATACGTTAGTACGTAATAGTATATTACGTTATACGTCAATACGTAATAGTATATTACGTTATACGTTAGTACGTAATGGTATATAACGTAATACGTTAGTACGTAATAGTATATAACGTTATACGTCATTACGTAATAGTATATAACGTTATACGTTAGTACGTAATGGTATATAACGTTATACGTTAGTACGTAATAGTATATAACGTTATACGTTAGTACGTAATAGTATATAACGTTATACCTCATAACGTTATAGTATATGACGCTATAAGTTATAAGAGAATACTACATAACCTTATACTTCATTACGTAATAGTATGTAACGTTATACGTTAGTACGTAATATTATATAAAGTTATACGTTATAAGGCAATACCACATAACGTTATACGTCACAAGGTAATACTACATAACGTTATACTTCATTACGTAATAGTATGTAACGTTATATGTCATTACGTAATAGTATTTAACGTTATACGTTAGTACGTAATATTATATAACGTTATACGTTATAAGGCAATACCACATAACGCTATACGTCATAAGGTAATACTACTTTACGTTATACGACATAAGGTAATACTACATAAGGATATACGTCATTACGTAATAGTATATAACGTTATACGTCATTACGTAATAGTATATAACGTTATACGTCATTACGTAATAGTATTTAACGTTATACGTTAGTACGTAATAGTATATAACGTTATACGTCATTAGGTAATACTACATAACGTTATGCTTTATTACGTAATAGTATATAACGTTATACGTTATTACGTAATAGTATATTACGTTATGCGTTAGTATGTAATAGTATATAACGTTATACGTTAGTACGTAATAGTATATAACGTTATACCTCATAACGTTATAGTATATGACGCTATAAGTTATAAGAGAATACTACATAACGTTATACGTAATTAGATAATACTACATAACGTTATACTTCATTACGTAATAGTATGTAACGTTACACGTTAGTACGTAATATTATATATAGTTATACGTTATAAGGCAATACCACATAACGTTATACGTCATAAGGTAATACTACATAACGTTATACTTCATTACGTAATAGTATGTAACGTTATACGTCATTACGTAGTAGTATTTAACGTTATACGTTAGTACGTAATATTATATAACGTTATACGTTATAAGGCAATGCCACATAACGCTATACGTCATAAGGTAATACTACTTTACGTTATACGCCATAAGGTAATACTACATAAGGTTATACGTCATTACGTAATAGTATATAACGTTATACGTCATTACGTAATAGTATATAACGTTATACGTCATTACGTAATAGTATAAAACGTTATACGTTAGTACGTAATAGTATATAACGTTATACGTTAGTACGTAACAGTATATAGCGTTATATGTCATAAGGTAATACTATATAACGTTATACGTTATTCTGTAATAGTATATAACGTTATACCTCATAACGTAATAGTATATAACGTTACAAGTTATATGGGAATACTACATAACGTCATACGTCATTAGGTAATATTACATAACGTTATACGTCATAAGGTAATACTACATAACGTTATACGTCATTACGTAATAGTATATAACGTTATACGTTAGTACGTAATAGTATATAACGTTATACGTTATAAGGCAATACCACGTAGCGCTATACGTCATATGGTAATACTACATAACGTTATACGTCATTGCGTAATAGTATATAACGTTATACGACATTACGTAATAGTATATATCGTTATACGTTAGTACGTAATACTATATAACGTTATACGTCATTTTGGAAACACTACATAACGTTATACGTCATTACGTAATAGTATATGACGTTATACGTCATTTAGGTAACACTACATAACGTTATACGTCATTACGTAATAGTATATAACGTTATACGTCATTTAGGTATCACTACATAACGTTATACGTCATTACGTAATAGTATATATCGTTATACGTTAGTACGTAATAGTATATAACGTTATACGTTAGTACGTAATAGTATATTACGTTATACGTTATTACGTAATAGTATATAACGTTATAAGTTAGTGCGTAATGGTATGTAACGTTATACGTTTGTACGTAATAGTATATAACGTTATACCTCATTACGTAATAGTATATTACGTTATGCGTTAGTATGTAATATTATTAAACGTTATACGTTAGTACGTAATAGTATATTACGTTATACGCCATTACGTAATAGTATATAACGTTATGCGTTAGTACGTAATGGTATATAACGTTATACGTTAGTACGTACTAGTATATAACGTTATACGTCATTACGTAATAGTATATAACATTATACGTTAGTACATAATAGTATATAACGTTATACGTCATTAGGTAATACTACATAACGTTATGCTTTATTACGTAATAGTATATAACGTTATACGTTATTACGTAATAGTATATTACGTTATGCGTTAGTATGTAATAGTATATAACGTTATACGTTAGTACGTAATAGTATATTACGTTATACGTCATTACGTAATAGTATATAACGTTATACGTTAGTACGTAATGGTATATAACGTTCTACGTTAGTATGTAATAGTATATTACGTTATACGTCATTACGTAATAGTATATAACGTTATACGTTACTACGTAATGGTATATAACGTTCTACGTTAGTATGTAATAGTATATAACGTTATACCTCATAACGTTATAGTATATGACGCTATAAGTTATAAGAGAATACTACATAACGTTATACGTAATTAGATAATACTACATAACGTTATACTTCATTACGTAATAGTATGTAACGTTATACGTTAGTACGTAATATTATATAAAGTTATACGTTATAAGGCAATACCACATAACGTTATACGTCATAAGGTAATACTACATAACGTTATACTTCATTACGTAATAGTATGTAACGTTATACGTCATTACGTAATAGTATTTAACAATATACGTTAGTACGTAATATTATATAACGTTATACGTTATAAGGCAATACCACATAACGCTATACGTCATAAGGTAATACTACTTTACGTTATACGCCGTAAGGTAATACTACATAAGGTTATACGTCATTCCGTAATAGTATATAACGTTATACGTTAGTACGTAATAGTATATAACGTTATATGTCATACGGTAATACTACATAACGTTATACGTCATTACGTAATACTATATTATGTTATACCTCATTACGTAATAGTATGTAAATTTATACGTCATTACGTAATAGTATATAACGTTATACGTTAGTACGTAATATTATATAACGTTATACGTTATAAGGCAATACCACATAACGCTATACGTCATAAGGTAATACTACTTTACGTTATACGCCGTAAGGTAATACTACATAAGGTTATACGTCATTCCGTAATAGTATATAACGTTATACGTTAGTACGTAATAGTATATAACGTTATATGTCATACGGTAATACTACATAACGTTATACGTCATTACGTAATACTATATTATGTTATACCTCATTACGTAATAGTATGTAAATTTATACGTCATTACGTAATAGTATATAACGTTATACGTTAGTACGTAATATTATATAACGTTATACGTTATAAGGCAATACCACATAACGCTATACGTCATAAGGTAATACTACTTTACGTTATACGCCATAAGGTAATACTACATAAGGTTATACGTCATTACGTAATAGTATATAACGTTATACGTTAGTGCGTAAAAGTATATGACGTTATATGTCATAAGGTAATACTATATAACGTTATACGTTATTCTGTAATAGTATATAATGTTATACGTTATTACATAATGGTATATAACGTTATACGTCATTACGTAATAGTGTATAACATTATATATTATACGTTAGTACGTAATGGTATATAACGTTATACGTTAGTACGTAATAGTATATAACGTTATACCTCATAACGTAATAGTATATAACGTTACAAGTTATATGGGAATACTACTTAACGTCATACGTCATTAGGTAATATTACATAACGTTATACGTCATAAGGTAATACTACGTAACGTTATACGTCATTACGTAATAGTATATAACGTTATACGTTAGTACGTAATAGTATATAACGTTATATGTCATAACGTTATATTATATAACGTTACAAGTTATAAGAGAATACTACATAACGTTATACGTAATTATATAATACTACATAACGTTATACCTCATTACGTAATATTATGTAACGTTATACGTCATTACGTAATAGTATATAACGTTATACGATAGTACGTAATAGTATATAACGTTATACGTCATTACGTAATAGTATATAACATTATACGTTAGTACGTAATAGTATATAACGTTATACGTCATTACGTAATAGTGTATAATATTATACGTTATTACGTAATAGTATATTACGTTATACGTTAGTACGTAATGGTATATAACGTTATACGTTATTACGTAATAGTATATTACGTTATACGTTAGTACGTAATGGTATATAACGTTATACGTTAGTACGTAATAGTATATAACGTTATACCTCATAACGTAATAGTACATAACGTTATACCTCATAACGTAATAGTATATAACGTTACAAGTTATATGGGAATACTACATAACGTCATACGTCATTAGGTAATATTACATAACGTTATACGTCATAAGGTAATACTACATAACGTTATACGTCATTACGTAATAGTATATAACGTTATACGTTAGTACCTAATATTATGTAACCTTATACGTTAGTACGTAATAGTATATAACGTTATACGTTAGTACGTAATAGTATATATCGTTATACGTTAGTACGTAATAGTATATAACGTTATACGTCATAACGAAATAGTACATAACGTTATACGTTAGTACGTAATAGTATATAACGTTATACGTTAGTACGTAATATTCTATAATGTTATACGTTATAAGGCAATACCACATAACGTTGTACGTCATAAGGTAATACTACATAACGTTATACGTCATTAGGTAATACTACATAACGTTATGCTTCATTACGTAATAGTATATAAAGTTATACGTTATTACGTAATAGTATATTACGTTATGCGTTAGTACGTAATAGTATATAACGTTATAAGTTGTATGGGAATACTATATAACGTTATACCTCATAACGTAATAGTATATAACGTTATACCTCATAACGTAATAGTATATAACGTTACATGTTATAAGGGAATACTACATTACGTTATACGGGTCAGGTAATACTACATAACGTTGTACGTTATAAGGTAATACTACATAAAGTTATACGTCATTACGTAATAGTATATTACGTTATACGTCATTACGTAATAGTATATAACGTTATACGTTAGTACGTAATGGTATATAACGTTATACGTTAGTACGTAATAGTATATAACGTTATACCTCATAACGTTATAGTATATGACGCTATAAGTTATAAGAGAATACTACAAAACGTTATACGTAATTAGATAATACTACATAACGTTATACTTCATTACGTAATAGTATGTAACGTTATACGTTAGTACGTAATATTAAGTAAAATTACACGTTATAAGGCAATACCACATAACGTTATACGTCATAAGGTAATACTACATAACGTTATACTTCATTACGTAATAGTATGTAACGTTATACGTCATTACGTAATAGTATTTAACGTTATACGTTAGTACGTAATATTATATAACGTTATACGTTGTAAGGCAATACCACATAACGCTATACGTCATAAGGTAATACTACTTTACGTTATACGCCATAAGGTAATACTACATAAGGTTATACGTCATTACGTAATAGTATATAACGTTATACGTCATTACGTAATATTATATAACGTTATACGTCATTACGTAATAGTATATAACGTTATACGTTAGTACGTAATAGTATATAACGTTATACGTTAGTACGTAATAGTATATAACGTTATACGTCATTACGTAATAGTATATAACGTTATACGTCATTTAGGTATCACTACATAACGTTATACTTCATTACGTAATAGTATATAACGTTATACCTTATTATGTAATAGTATATTACGTTGTACTTTATTACGTTATAGTATATTACGTTATACGTAAGTACCTAATAGGATATAACGTTATAAATTATAAAGGAATACTGCATAACGTTATACGTCATTCGTAATACTACATAACGTTATTCTTCATTACGTAATAGTGTATAACGTTATACGTTATTACGTCATAGTATATTACGTTATACGTTTGTACGTAATGGTACATAACGTTACACGTTAGTACGTAATAGAATATAACGTTGTACCTCATAACGTAATAGTATATAACGTTACAAGTTATAAAGGAATACTGCATAACGTTATACGTCATCGGGTAATACTACATAACGTTATACGTCATAAGGTAATACTACATAACGTTATACTTCATTACGTAATAGTATGTAACGTTATACGTCATTACGTAATAGTATTTAACGTTATACGTTAGTACGTAATATTATATAACGTTATACGTTGTAAGGCAATACCACATAACGCTATACGTCATAAGGTAATACTACTTTACGTTATACGCCATAAGGTAATACTACATAAGGTTATACGTCATTACGTAATAGTATATAACGTTATACGTCATTACGTAATAGTATATAACGTTATACGTCATTACGTAATATTATATAACGTTATACGTCATTACGTAATAGTATATAACGTTATACGTTAGTACGTAACAGTTTATAACGTTATACGTTATTACGTAATAGTGTATAACGTAATACGTTATGAGGCAATACTACATAACATTACACGTCATTACGGAATCGTATTTAACGTTTTTTGTACTATATAATAGTATATACCGTTGTACGATATTACATAATAGTATATAACGTTATACGTTAGTACGGAATAGTATATAACGTTATACGTCATTTAGGTAACACTACATAACGTTATACGTCATTACGTAATAGTATATAACGTTATACGTTAGTACGGAATAGTATATAACGTTATAAATTATAAAGGAATACTGCATAACGTTACACGTCATTAGGTAATACTACATAACGTTATACGTTATTACATAATAGTATACTACGTTATACGTTATTACGAAATAGTATATAACGTTATACGTTAGTACGGAATAGTACATAACGTTATACGTCATTTAGGTAACACTACATAACGTTATACGTCATGCCGTAATAGTATATAAAGTTATACGTTATAAGGTAATACGACATCACGTTATACGTCATAAGGTGATACTACATAACGTTATACGTCAGTACGTAATAGTATATAACGTTATAAGTTATAAAGGAATACTACATAACGTTATACGTCATTAGGTAATACTACATAACGTTATGCTTCATTACGTAATACTATATAACGTTATACGTTATTATGTAATAGTATATTACGTTATACGTTAGTACGTAATAGTATATAACGTTATACGTTAGTACGTAATATTATATAACGTTATACGTTATAAGGCAAAACCACATAACGTTATACGTCATAAGGTAGTAGTACATAACGTTATACGTCATAAGGGAATACTACATAACGTTATACGTCATTACGTAATAGTATATAACGTTATACGTCATTACGTAATAGTATATAACGTTATACGTTAGTACGTAATAGTATATAACGTTATACGTTAGTACGTAATATTATATAACGTTATACGTTATAAGGCAAAACCACATAACGTTATACGTCATAAGGTAGTAGTACATAACGTTATACGTTATAAGGCAATACCACATAACGCTATACGTCATAAGGTAATACTACTTTACGTTATACGCCGTAAGGTAATACTACATAAGGTTATACGTCATTCCGTAATAGTATATAACGTTATACGTTAGTACGTAATAGTATATAACGTTATATGTCATACGGTAATACTACATAACGTTATACGTCATTACGTAATACTATATTATGTTATACCTCATTACGTAATAGTATGTAAATTTATACGTCATTACGTAATAGTATATAACGTTATACGTTAGTACGTAATATTATATAACGTTATACGTTATAAGGCAATACCACATAACGCTATACGTCATAAGGTAATACTACTTTACGTTATACGCCATAAGGTAATACTACATAAGGTTATACGTCATTACGTAATAGTATATAACGTTATACGTTAGTGCGTAAAAGTATATGACGTTATATGTCATAAGGTAATACTATATAACGTTATACGTTATTCTGTAATAGTATATAATGTTATACGTTATTACATAATGGTATATAACGTTATACGTCATTACGTAATAGTGTATAACATTATATATTATACGTTAGTACGTAATGGTATATAACGTTATACGTTAGTACGTAATAGTATATAACGTTATACCTCATAACGTAATAGTATATAACGTTACAAGTTATATGGAAATACTACTTAACGTCATACGTCATTAGGTAATATTACATAACGTTATACGTCATAAGGTAATACTACGTAACGTTATACGTCATTACGTAATAGTATATAACGTTATACGTTAGTACGTAATAGTATATAACGTTATATGTCATAACGTTATATTATATAACGTTACAAGTTATAAGAGAATACTACATAACGTTATACGTAATTATATAATACTACATAACGTTATACCTCATTACGTAATATTATGTAACGTTATACGTCATTACGTAATAGTATATAACGTTATACGATAGTACGTAATAGTATATAACGTTATACGTCATTACGTAATAGTATATAACATTATACGTTAGTACGTAATAGTATATAACGTTATACGTCATTACGTAATAGTGTATAATATTATACGTTATTACGTAATAGTATATTACGTTATACGTTAGTACGTAATGGTATATAACGTTATACGTTATTACGTAATAGTATATTACGTTATACGTTAGTACGTAATGGTATATAACGTTATACGTTAGTACGTAATAGTATATAACGTTATACGTCATAACGAAATAGTACATAACGTTATACCTCATAACGTAATAGTATATAACGTTACAAGTTATATGGGAATACTACATAACGTCATACGTCATTAGGTAATATTACATAACGTTATACGTCATAAGGTAATACTACATAACGTTATACGTCATTACGTAATAGTATATAACGTTATACGTTAGTACCTGATATTATGTAACCTTATACGTTAGTACGTAATAGTATATAACGTTATACGTTAGTACGTAATAGTATATATCGTTATACGTTAGTACGTAATAGTATATAACGTTATACGTCATAACGAAATAGTACATAACGTTATACGTTAGTACGTAATAGTATATAACGTTATACGTTAGTACGTAATATTCTATAATGTTATACGTTATAAGGCAATACCACATAACGTTGTACGTCATAAGGTAATACTACATAACGTTATACGTCATTAGGTAATACTACATAACGTTATGCTTCATTACGTAATAGTATATAAAGTTATACGTTATTACGTAATAGTATATTACGTTATGCGTTAGTACGTAATAGTATATAACGTTATAAGTTGTATGGGAATACTATATAACGTTATACCTCATAACGTAATAGTATATAACGTTATACCTCATAACGTAATAGTATATAACGTTACATGTTATAAGGGAATACTACATTACGTTATACGGGTCAGGTAATACTACATAACGTTGTACGTTATAAGGTAATACTACATAAAGTTATACGTCATTACGTAATAGTATATTACGTTATACGTCATTACGTAATAGTATATAACGTTATACGTTAGTACGTAATGGTATATAACGTTATACGTTAGTACGTAATAGTATATAACGTTATACCTCATAACGTTATAGTATATGACGCTATAAGTTATAAGAGAATACTACAAAACGTTATACGTAATTAGATAATACTACATAACGTTATACTTCATTACGTAATAGTATGTAACGTTATACGTTAGTACGTAATATTAAGTAAAATTACACGTTATAAGGCAATACCACATAACGTTATACGTCATAAGGTAATACTACATAACGTTATACTTCATTACGTAATAGTATGTAACGTTATACGTCATTACGTAATAGTATTTAACGTTATACGTTAGTACGTAATATTATATAACGTTATACGTTGTAAGGCAATACCACATAACGCTATACGTCATAAGGTAATACTACTTTACGTTATACGCCATAAGGTAATACTACATAAGGTTATACGTCATTACGTAATAGTATATAACGTTATACGTCATTACGTAATATTATATAACGTTATACGTCATTACGTAATAGTATATAACGTTATACGTTAGTACGTAATAGTATATAACGTTATACGTTAGTACGTAATAGTATATAACGTTATACGTCATTACGTAATAGTATATAACGTTATACGTCATTTAGGTATCACTACATAACGTTATACTTCATTACGTAATAGTATATAACGTTATACCTTATTATGTAATAGTATATTACGTTGTACTTTATTACGTTATAGTATATTACGTTATACGTAAGTACCTAATAGGATATAACGTTATAAATTATAAAGGAATACTGCATAACGTTATACGTCATTCGTAATACTACATAACGTTATACTTCATTACGTAATAGTGTATAACGTTATACGTTATTACGTCATAGTATATTACGTTATACGTTTGTACGTAATGGTACATAACGTTACACGTTAGTACGTAATAGAATATAACGTTGTACCTCATAACGTAATAGTATATAACGTTACAAGTTATAAAGGAATACTGCATAACGTTATACGTCATCGGGTAATACTACATAACGTTATACGTCATAAGGTAATACTACATAACGTTATACTTCATTACGTAATAGTATGTAACGTTATACGTCATTATGTAATAGTATGTAACGTTATACGTCATTACGTAATAGTATATAACGTTATACGTTAGTACGGAATATTATATAACGTTATACGTCATTTAGGTGACACTACATAACGTTATACGTCCTTACGTAATAGTATATAACGTTATACGTCATTACGTAATAGTATATAACGTTATACGTTAGTACGTAACAGTTTATAACGTTATACGTTATTACGTAATAGTGTATAACGTAATACGTTATGAGGCAATACTACATAACATTACACGTCATTACGGAATCGTATTTAACGTTTTTTGTACTATATAATAGTATATACCGTTGTACGATATTACATAATAGTATATAACGTTATACGTTAGTACGGAATAGTATATAACGTTATACGTCATTTAGGTAACACTACATAACGTTATACGTCATTACGTAATAGTATATAACGTTATACGTTAGTACGGAATAGTATATAACGTTATAAATTATAAAGGAATACTGCATAACGTTACACGTCATTAGGTAATACTACATAACGTTATACGTTATTACATAATAGTATACTACGTTATACGTTATTACGAAATAGTATATAACGTTATACGTTAGTACGGAATAGTACATAACGTTATACGTCATTTAGGTAACACTACATAACGTTATACGTCATGACGTAATAGTATATAAAGTTATACGTTATAAGGTAATACGACATCACGTTATACGTCATAAGGTGATACTACATAACGTTATACGTCAGTACGTAATAGTATATAACGTTATAAGTTATAAAGGAATACTACATAACGTTATACGTCATTAGGTAATACTACATAACGTTATGCTTCATTACGTAATACTATATAACGTTATACGTTATTATGTAATAGTATATTACGTTATACGTTAGTACGTAATAGTATATAACGTTATACGTTAGTACGTAATATTATATAACGTTATACGTTATAAGGCAAAACCACATAACGTTATACGTCATAAGGTAGTAGTACATAACGTTATACGTCATAAGGGAATACTACATAACGTTATACGTCATTACGTAATAGTATATAACGTTATACGTCATTACGTAATAGTATATAACGTTATACGTTAGTACGTAATAGTATATAACGTTATACGTTAGTGCGTAATAGTATATAACGTTATACGTCATTACGTAACAGTATATAACGTTATAAGTTATAAAGGAATACTACATAACGTTATACGTCATTAGGTAATACTTCATAACGTTATACTTCATTACGTAATAGTATATAACGTTATACGTTATTACGTTATAGTATACTACGTTATACGTTAGTACGTAATAGTGTATAACGTTATACGTTAGTACGTAATATTATATAACGTTATACGTTATAAGGCAATACCACATAACGTTGTACGTCATAAGGTAATACTGCATAACGTTATACGTCATAAGGGAATACTACATAACGTTATACGTCATTACGTAATAGTATATAACGTTATACGTCATTACGTAATAGTATATAACGTTATACGTTAGTACGTAATAGTATATAACGTTATACGTTAGAACGTAATAGTATATAACGTTATATGTCATAAGGGAATACTATATAACGTTATACGTTATTCTGTAATAGTATATAACGTTATACTTTAGTACGTATTAGTATATAACGTTATTCGTCATTTAGGTAACCCTACATAACGTTATACGTCATTACGTAATAGTATATAACGTTATACGTTAGTACGTAATATTATATAACGTTATACGTTATAAGGCAATACCACATAACGTTATACGTCATAAGGTAATACTACATAACGCTATACGTCATTACGTAATGGTGTATAACGTTATACGTTATTACGTAATAGCATATTACGTTATACATTAGTACGTAATAGTATATAAAGTTATAAGTTATAAAGGAATACTATATAACGTTATACGTCATTAGGTAATACTTCATAACGTTATACTTCATTACGTAATAGTATATAACGTTATACGTTATTACGTTATAGTATATTACGTTATACGTTAGTACGTAATAGTGTATAACGTTATACGATAGTAAGTAATATTATATAACGTTATACGTTATAAGGCAATACCACATAACGTTGTACGTCATAAGGTAATACTGCATAACGTTATACGTCATAAGGGAATACTACATAACGTTATACGTCATTACGTAATAGTATATAACGTTATACATTAGTACGTAATATTATATAACGTTATACGTTATAAGGCAATACCACATAACGTTATACGTCATAAGGTAATACTACATAACGTTATACGACATAAGGTAATACTACATAACGTTATACGTCATTACGTAATAGTATATAACGTTATACGTCATTTAGGTAACACTACATAACGTTATACGTCATTACGTAATAGTATATAACGTTATACGTTAGTACGTAATATTATATAACGTTATAAGTTATAAGGCAATACCACATAATGTTATACTTCATTACGTAATAGTATATAACGTTATACGTTAGTACGTAATAGTATATAACGTTATACGTCATTACGTAATAGTATATAACGTTATACGTTAGTACGTAATAGTATATAACGTTATACGTTAGTGCGTAATAGTATATAACGTTATACGTCATTACGTAACAGTATATAACGTTATAAGTTATAAAGGAATACTACATAACGTTATACGTCTTTAGGTAATACTACATAACGTTATACGTCATTACGTAATAGTATATAACGTTATACGTCATTTAGGTAACACTACATAACGTTATACGTCATTACGTAATAGTATATAACGTTATACGTTAGTACGTAATATTATATAACGTTATAAGTTATAAGGCAATACCACATAATGTTATACTTCATTACGTAATAGTATATAACGTTATACGTTAGTACGTAATAGTATATAACGTTATACGTCATTACGTAATAGTATATAACGTTATACGTTAGTACGTAATAGTATATAACGTTATACGTTAGTGCGTAATAGTATATAACGTTATACGTTATTACGTTATAGTATATTACGTTATACGTTAGTACGTAATAGTATATAACGTTACACGTCATTTAGGTAACACTACATAACGTTATACGTCATTACGTAATAATATATAACGTTATACGTCATTTAGGTAACACTACATAACGTTATACGTCATTACGTTATAGTATATATCTTTATACGTTAGTTCGTAATAGTATATAACGTTATACGTAATTTCGTAATAGTATATTACGTTATACGTTGTACGTAATGGTACATAACGTTATACGTTAGTACGTAATAGTATATAACGTTATACGTCATTTAGGTAACACTACATAACGTTATACGTCATTACGTAATAGTATATAACGTTATACGTCATTACGTAATAGTATTTAACGTTATACGTTAGTACGTAATAGTATATAACGTTATATGTCATAAGGTAATACTGTATAACGTTATACGTTATTCTGTAATAGTATATAACGTTATACGTCATTTAGGTAGCACTACATAACGTTATACGTCATTACGTAATAGTATATAACGTTATACGTCATTACGTAATAGTATATAACGTTATACGTCATTTAGGTAACACTACATAACGTTATACGTCATTACGTAATAGTATATATCGTTATACGTTAGTACGTAATAGTATATAACGTTATACGTTATTACGTAATAGTATATAACGTTATACGTTATAAGGCAATACCACATAACGTTATACGTCATAAGGTAATTCTACATAACGTTATACGTCATTACGTAATAGTATATAACGTTATACGTCATTACGTAACAGTATATAACGTTATAAGTTATAAAGGAATACTACATAACGTTATACGTTATTACGTAATAGCATATTACGTTATACGTTAGTACGTAATAGTATATAAAGTTATAAATTATAAATGAATGCTATATAACGTTATACGTCATTAGGTAATACTACATAACGTTATGCTTCATTACTTAATAGTATATAACGTTATACGTTATTACGTAATAGTATATTACGTTATGCGTTAGTATGTAATAGTATATAACGTTATACGTTAGTACGTAATATTATATAACGTTATACGTTATAAGGCAATACCACATAACGTTATACGTCATAAGGTAGTACTTCATAACGTTATACGTAATATGGGAATACTACATAACGTTATACGCCATTACGTAATAGTATATAACGTTATACGTCATTACGTAATAGTATATAACGTTATACGTTAGTACGTAGTAGTATATAACGTTATACGTTAGTGCGTAATAGTATATAACGTTATACGTCATCACGTAACAGTATATAACGTTATAAGTTATAAAGGAATACTACATAACATTATACGTCATTAGGTAATACTACATAACGTTATACTTCATTACGTAATAGTGTATAACGTTATACGTTATTACGTTATAGTATATTACGTTATACATTAGTACGTAATAGTATATAACGTTATACGTTAGTACGTAATATTATATAACGTTATACGTTATAAGGCAATACCACATAACGTTATACGTCATAAGGTAATACTACATAACGTTATACGACATAAGGTAATACTACATAACGTTATACGTCATTAGGTAATAGTATATAACGTTATACGTCATTACGTAATAGTGTATAAAGTTATATGTTATTACGTAGTAGTATATTACGTTATACGTTAGTACGTAATGGTACATATCATTATACGTTAGTACGTAATAGTATATAACGTTATACGTCATAACGTAATATTATATAACGTTGCAAGTTATATGAGAATACTACATAACGTTATACGTCATTAGGTAATACTACATAACGTTATACGTCATTAGGTAATACTACATAACGTTATACGTCATTAGGTAATACTACATAACGTTATACGTCATTAGGTAATACTACATAACGTTATGCTTCATTACGTAATAGTATATAACGTTATAGGTTATTACGTAATAGTATATAACGTTATACGTTAGTACGTAATAGTATATAACGTTATATGTCATAAGGTAATACTATATAACGTTATACGTCATTACGTAATAGTGTATAACGTTATACGTTATTACGTAATAGTATATAACGTTATACGTTATAAGGCAATACCACATAACGTTATACGTCATAAGGTAATACTACATAACGTTATACGACATAAGGTAATACTACATAACGTTATACGTCATTACGTAATAGTATATAACGTTATACGTCATTTAGGTAACACTACATAACGTTATACGTCATTACGTAATAGTATATAACGTTATACGTTAGTACGTAATATTATATAACGTTATAAGTTATAAGGCAATACCACATAATGTTATACTTCATTACGTAATAGTATATAACGTTATACGTTAGTACGTAATAGTATATAACGTTATACGTCATTACGTAATAGTATATAACGTTATACGTTAGTACGTAATAGTATATAACGTTATACGTTAGTGCGTAATAGTATATAACGTTATACGTCATTACGTAACAGTATATAACGTTATAAGTTATAAAGGAATACTACATAACGTTATACGTCTTTAGGTAATACTACATAACGTTATACGTCATTACGTAATAGTATATAACGTTATACGTCATTTAGGTAACACTACATAACGTTATACGTCATTACGTAATAGTATATAACGTTATACGTTAGTACGTAATATTATATAACGTTATAAGTTATAAGGCAATACCACATAATGTTATACTTCATTACGTAATAGTATATAACGTTATACGTTAGTACGTAATAGTATATAACGTTATACGTCATTACGTAATAGTATATAACGTTATACGTTAGTACGTAATAGTATATAACGTTATACGTTAGTGCGTAATAGTATATAACGTTATACGTTATTACGTTATAGTATATTACGTTATACGTTAGTACGTAATAGTATATAACGTTACACGTCATTTAGGTAACACTACATAACGTTATACGTCATTACGTAATAATATATAACGTTATACGTCATTTAGGTAACACTACATAACGTTATACGTCATTACGTTATAGTATATATCTTTATACGTTAGTTCGTAATAGTATATAACGTTATACGTAATTTCGTAATAGTATATTACGTTATACGTTGTACGTAATGGTACATAACGTTATACGTTAGTACGTAATAGTATATAACGTTATACGTCATTTAGGTAACACTACATAACGTTATACGTCATTACGTAATAGTATATAACGTTATACGTCATTACGTAATAGTATTTAACGTTATACGTTAGTACGTAATAGTATATAACGTTATATGTCATAAGGTAATACTGTATAACGTTATACGTTATTCTGTAATAGTATATAACGTTATACGTCATTTAGGTAGCACTACATAACGTTATACGTCATTACGTAATAGTATATAACGTTATACGTCATTACGTAATAGTATATAACGTTATACGTCATTTAGGTAACACTACATAACGTTATACGTCATTACGTAATAGTATATATCGTTATACGTTAGTACGTAATAGTATATAACGTTATACGTTATTACGTAATAGTATATAACGTTATACGTTATAAGGCAATACCACATAACGTTATACGTCATAAGGTAATTCTACATAACGTTATACGTCATTACGTAATAGTATATAACGTTATACGTCATTACGTAACAGTATATAACGTTATAAGTTATAAAGGAATACTACATAACGTTATACGTTATTACGTAATAGCATATTACGTTATACGTTAGTACGTAATAGTATATAAAGTTATAAATTATAAATGAATGCTATATAACGTTATACGTCATTAGGTAATACTACATAACGTTATGCTTCATTACTTAATAGTATATAACGTTATACGTTATTACGTAATAGTATATTACGTTATGCGTTAGTATGTAATAGTATATAACGTTATACGTTAGTACGTAATATTATATAACGTTATACGTTATAAGGCAATACCACATAACGTTATACGTCATAAGGTAGTACTTCATAACGTTATACGTAATATGGGAATACTACATAACGTTATACGCCATTACGTAATAGTATATAACGTTATACGTCATTACGTAATAGTATATAACGTTATACGTTAGTACGTAGTAGTATATAACGTTATACGTTAGTGCGTAATAGTATATAACGTTATACGTCATCACGTAACAGTATATAACGTTATAAGTTATAAAGGAATACTACATAACATTATACGTCATTAGGTAATACTACATAACGTTATACTTCATTACGTAATAGTGTATAACGTTATACGTTATTACGTTATAGTATATTACGTTATACATTAGTACGTAATAGTATATAACGTTATACGTTAGTACGTAATATTATATAACGTTATACGTTATAAGGCAATACCACATAACGTTATACGTCATAAGGTAATACTACATAACGTTATACGACATAAGGTAATACTACATAACGTTATACGTCATTAGGTAATAGTATATAACGTTATACGTCATTACGTAATAGTGTATAAAGTTATATGTTATTACGTAGTAGTATATTACGTTATACGTTAGTACGTAATGGTACATATCATTATACGTTAGTACGTAATAGTATATAACGTTATACGTCATAACGTAATATTATATAACGTTGCAAGTTATATGAGAATACTACATAACGTTATACGTCATTAGGTAATACTACATAACGTTATACGTCATTAGGTAATACTACATAACGTTATACGTCATTAGGTAATACTACATAACGTTATGCTTCATTACGTAATAGTATATAACGTTATAGGTTATTACGTAATAGTATATAACGTTATACGTTAGTACGTAATAGTATATAACGTTATATGTCATAAGGTAATACTATATAACGTTATACGTCATTACGTAATAGTGTATAACGTTATACGTTATTACGTAATAGTATATTACGTTATACGTTAGTAGGTAATGGTACATAACGCTATACGTCATTAGGTAATACTATATAACGTTATACGTCATAAGGTAATACTACATAACGTTATACGTCATTACGTAATAGTATATAACGTTATACTTCATTACGTAATAGTATATTACATTATACGTTAGTACGTAATAGTCTATAACGTAATACGTCATTACGTAATAGTATATAACGTTATACGTTATAAGGCAATACCACATAACGTTGTACGTCATAAGGTAATACTACATAACGTTATACGTCATAAGGGAATACTACATAACGTTATACGTCATTACGTAATAGTATATAACGTTATACGTCATTACGTAATAGTATATAACGTTATACGTTAGTACGTAATAGTATATAACGTTATATGTCATAAGGTAATACTATATAACGTTATACGTTATTCTGTAATAGTATATAACGTTATACTTTAGTACGTATTAGTATATAACGTTATACGTCATTTAGGTAACCCTACATAACGTTATACGTCATTACGTAATAGTATATAACGTTATGCGTTAGTACGTAATATTATATAACGTTATACGTTATAAGGCATTACCTCATAACGTTATACGTCATAAGGTAATACTACATAACGCTATACGTCATTACGTAATGGTGTATAACGTTATACGTCATTACGTAATAGTGTATAACGTTATACGGTATTACGTAATAGCATATTACGTTATACGTTAGTACGTAATGGTACATATCGTTATACGTTAGTACGTAATACTATATAACGTTATACGTCATTACGTAATAGTATAAAACGTTATACGTCATTACGTAATAGTATATAACGTTATACGTTAGTTCGTAATATTATGTAACGTTATACGTTATAAGGCAATACCACATAACGTTATACGTCATAAGGTAATACTACATACCGTTATACGTCATTACGTAATAGTATATAACGTTATACGTCATTATGTAATAGTAAATTACGTTATACTTTAGTACGTAATAGTATATAACGTTATACGTCATTACGTGACAGTATATAACGTTATAAGTTGTAAAGGAATACTACATAACGTTATACGTCATTACGTAATAGTATATAACGTTATACGTCATTATGTAATAGGTTATTACGTTATACTTTAGTACGTAATAGTATATAACGTTATACGTCATTTAGGTAACACTACATAACGTTATACGTCATTACGTAATAGTATATAACGTTATACGTCATTACGTAATAGTATATAACGTTATACGTTAGTACGTAATAGTATATAACGTTATACGTTAGTGCGTAATAGTATATAACGTTATACGTCATTACGTAACAGTATATAACGTTATAAGTTATAAAGGAATACTACATAACGTTATACGTCATTAGGTAATACTTCATAACGTTATACTTCATTACGTAATAGTATATAACGTTATACTTTAGTACGTAATAGTATATAACGTTATACGCCACTACGTAACAGTATATAACGTTATACGTTATTACGTTATAGTATATTACGTTATACGTTAGTACGTAATAGTATATAACGTTACACGTCATTTAGGTAACACTACATAACGTTATACGTCATTACGTAATAATATATAACATTGTACGTCATTTAGGTAACACTACATAACGTTATACGTCATTACGTAATAGTGTATAACGTTATACGTAATTACGTAATAGTATATTACGTTATACGTTGTACGTAATGGTACATAACGTTATACGTTAGTACGTAATAGTATATAACGTTATACGTCATTTAGGTAACACTACATAACGTTATACGTCATTACGTAATACTATATAACGTTATACGTCATTACGTAATAGTATTTAACGTTATACGTTAGTACGTAATAGTATATAGCGTTGTATGTCATAAGGTAATACTGTATAACGTTATACGTTATTCTGTAATAGTATATAACGTTATACGATATTACGTAATAGTATATTACGTTATACGTTGTACGTAATGGTACATAACGTTATACGTTAGTACGTAATAGTATATAACGTTACACGTCATTTAGGTAACACTACCTAACGTTATACGTCATTACGTAATAGTATATAACATCATACGTCATGTAGGTAACACTACATAACGTTATACGTCATTACGTAATAGTATATATCGTTATACGTTAGTACGTAATAGTATATAACGTTATACGTTATTACGTAATAGTATATAACGTTATACGTTATAAGGCAATACCACATAACGTTATACGTCATAAGATAATACTACATAACGTTATACGTCATTACGTAATAGTATATAACGTTATACGTTAGTACGTAATAGTATATAACGTTATACGTTAGTGCGTAATAGTATATAACATTATACGTTATTACGTAACAGTATATAACGTTATAAGTTATAAAGGAATACTACATAACGTTATACGTCATTAGGTAATACTACATAACGTTATACTTCATTACGTAATAGTGTATAACGTTAAACGTTATTACGTTATAGTATATTACGTTATACGTTAGTACGTAATAGTATATAACGTTATACGTTAGTACGTAATATTATATAACGTTATTACGTTATAGTATATTACGTTATACGTCATTACGTAATAGTATATAACGTTATACGTTAGTACGTAATAGTATATAACGTTATACGTTAGTGCGTAATAGTATATAACGTTATACGTCACTACGTAACAGTATATAACGTTATAAGTTATAAAGGAATACTACATAACGTTATACGTCTTTAGGTAATACTACATAACGTTATACTTCATTACGTAATAGTGTATAACGTTATACGTTATTACGTTATAGTATATTACGTTATACGTTAGTACGTAATAGTATATAACGTTATACGTTAGTACGTAATATTATATAACGTTATACGTTATAAGGCAATACCACATAACGTTATACGTCATAAGGTAATACTACATAACGTTATACGACATAAGGTAATACTACATAACGTTATACGTCATTAGGTAATAGTATATAACGTTATACGTCATTACGTATTAGTGTATAAAGTTATATGTTATTACGTAATAGTATATTACGTTATACGTCATTACGTAACAGTATATAACGTTATAAGTTATAAAGGAATACTACATAACGTTATACGTCATTAGGTAATACTTCATAACGTTATACTTCACTACGTAATAGTATATAACGTTATACGTTATTACGTCATAGTATATTACGTTATACGTTAGTACGTAATAGTGTATAACGTTATACGTTAGTACGTAATATTATATAACGTTATACGTTATAAGGCAATACCACATAACGTTGTACGTCATAAGGTAATACTGCATAACGTTATACGTCATAAGGGAATACTACATAACGTTATACGTCATTACGTAATAGTATATAACGTTATACGTCATTACGTAATAGTATATAACGTTATACGTCATTACGTAATAGTATATAACGTTATACGTTAGTTCGTAATATTATGTAACGTTATACGTTATAAGGCAATACCACATAACGTTATACGTCATAAGGTAATACTACATACCGTTATACGTCATTACGTAATAGTATATAACGTTATACGTCATTATGTAATAGTAAATTACGTTATACTTTAGTACGTAATAGTATATAACGTTATACGTCATTACGTGACAGTATATAACGTTATAAGTTGTAAAGGAATACTACATAACGTTATACGTCATTACGTAATAGTATATAACGTTATACGTCATTACGTAATAGTATATAACGTTATACGTCATTACGTAATAGTATATAACGTTATACGTCATTTAGGTAACACTACATAACGTTATACGTCATTACGTAATAGTATATAACGTTATACGTCATTACGTAATAATATATAACGTTATACGCCACTACGTAACAGTATATAACGTTATACGTTATTACGTTATAGTATATTACGTTATACGTTAGTACGTAATAGTATATAACGTTACACGTCATTTAGGTAACACTACATAACGTTATATGTCATTACGTAATAATATATAACATTATACGTCATTTAGGTAACACTACATAACGTTATACGTCATTACGTAATAGTATATAACGTTATACGTCATTACGTAACAGTATATAACGTTATACGTCATTACGTAATAGTATATAACGTTATACGTTAGTACGTAATATTATATAACGTTATACGTTATAAGGCAATACCACATAACGTTATACGTCATAAGGTAGTACTACATAACGTTATACGTCATAAGGGAATACTACATAACGTTATACGTCATTACGTAATAGTATATAACGTTATACGTCATTACGTAATAGTATATAACGTTATACGTTAGTACGTAATAGTATATAACGTTATACGCTAGTGCGTAATAGTATATAACGTTATACGTCACTACGTAACAGTATATAACGTTATAAGTTATAAAGGAATACTACATAACGTTATACGTCTTTAGGTAATACTACATAACGTTATACTTCATTACGTAATAGTGTATAACGTTATACGTTATTACGTTATAGTATATTACGTTATACGTTAGTACGTAATAGTATATAACGTTATACGTTAGTACGTAATATTATATAACGTTATACGTTATAAGGCAATACCACATAACGTTATACGTCATAAGGTAATACTACATACCGTTATACGTCATTACGTAATAGTATATAACGTTATACGTCATTATGTAATAGTAAATTACGTTATACTTTAGTACGTAATAGTATATAACGTTATACGTCATTACGTGACAGTATATAACGTTATAAGTTGTAAAGGAATACTACATAACGTTATACGTCATTACGTAATAGTATATAACGTTATACGTCATTACGTAATAGTATATAACGTTATACGTCATTACGTAATAGTATATAACGTTATACGTCATTTAGGTAACACTACATAACGTTATACGTCATTACGTAATAGTATATAACGTTATACGTCATTACGTAATAATATATAACGTTATACGCCACTACGTAACAGTATATAACGTTATACGTTATTACGTTATAGTATATTACGTTATACGTTAGTACGTAATAGTATATAACGTTACACGTCATTTAGGTAACACTACATAACGTTATACGTCATTACGTAATAATATATAACATTATACGTCATTTAGGTAACACTACATAACGTTATACGTCATTACGTAATAGTATATAACGTTACACGTCATTTAGGTAACACTACATAACGTTATACGTCATTACGTAATAGTATATAACATCATACGTCATGTAGGTAACACTACATAACGTTATACGTCATTACGTAATAGTATATATCGTTATACATTAGTACGTAATAGTATATAACGTTATACGTTATTACGTAATAGTATATAACGTTATACGTTATAAGGCAATACCACATAACATTATACGTCATAAGATAATACTACATAACGTTATACGTCATTACGTAATAGTATATAACGTTATACGTTAGTACGTAATAGTATATAACGTTATACGTTAGTGCGTAATAGTATATAACATTATACGTTATTACGTAACAGTATATAACGTTATAAGTTATAAAGGAATACTACATAACGTTATACGTCATTAGGTAATACTACATAACGTTATACTTCATTACGTAATAGTGTATAACGTTAAACGTTATTACGTTATAGTATATTACGTTATACGTTAGTACGTAATAGTATATAACGTTATACGTTAGTACGTAATATTATATAACGTTATTACGTTATAGTATATTACGTTATACGTTAGTACGTAATAGTATATAACGTTATACGTTAGTACGTAATATTATATAACGTTATACGTTATAAGGCAATACCACATAACGTTATACGTCATAAGGTAGTACTACATAACGTTATACGTCATAAGGGAATACTACATAACGTTATACGTCATTACGTAATAGTATATAACGTTATACGTCATTACGTAATAGTATATAACGTTATACGTTAGTACGTAATAGTATATAACGTTATACGTTAGTGCGTAATAGTATATAACGTTATACGTTAGTACGTAATATTATATAACGTTATTACGTTATAGTATATTACGTTATACGTTAATACGTAATAGTATATAACGTTATACGTTAGTACGTAATATTATATAACGTTATACGTTATAAGGCGATACCACATAACGTTATACGTCATAAGGTAATACTACATAACGTTATACGACATAAGGTAATACTACATAACGTTATACGTCATTAGGTAATAGTATATAACGTTATACGTTAGTGCGTAATAGTATATAACGTTATACGTTAGTACGTAATATTATATAACGTTATTACGTTATAGTATATTACGTTATACGTAGTACGTAATAGTATATAACGTTATACGTTAGTACGTAATATTATATAACGTTATACGTTATAAGGCGATACCACATAACGTTATACGTCATAAGGTAATACTACATAACGTTATACGACATAAGGTAATACTACATAACGTTATACGTCATTAGGTAATAGTATATAACGTTATACGCCATTACGTAATAGTGTATAAAGTTATATGTTATTACGTAATAGTATATTACGTTATACGTTAGTACGTAATGGTACATATCGTTATACGTTAGTACGTAATAGTATATAACGTTATACGTCATAACGTAATATTATATAACGTTGCAAGTTATATGAGAATACTACATAACGTTATACGTCATTAGGTAATACTACATAACGTTATGCTTCATTACGTAATAGTATATAACGTTATAGGTTATTACGTAATAGTATATAACGTTATACGTTAGTACGTAATAGTATATAACGTTATATGTCATAAGGAAATACTATATAACGTTATACGTTATTCTGTAATAGTATATAACGTTATACTTTAGTACGTATTAGTATATAACGTTTTACGTTAGTACGTAATATTATATAACGTTATACGTTATAAGGCAATACCACATAACGTTATACGTCATTACGTAATAGTGTATAACGTTATACGTTATTACGTAATAGTATATTACGTTATACGTTAGTAGGTAATGGTACATAACGTTATACGTCATTAGGTAATACTATATAACGTTATACGTCATAAGGTAATACTACATAACGTTATACGTCATTACGTAATAGTATATAACGTTATACTTCATTACGTAATAGTATATTACGTTATACGTTAGTACGTAATAGTCTATAACGTAATACGTCATTACGTAATAGTATATAACGTTATACGTTATAAGGCAATACCACATAACGTTGTATGTCATAAGGTAATACTACATAACGTTATACGTCATAAGGGAATACTACATAACGTTATACGTCATTACGTAATAGTATATAACGTTATACGCCATTACGTAATAGTATATAACGTTATACGTTAGTACGTAATAGTATATAACGTTATACGTTAGTACGTAATAGTATATAACGTTATATGTCATAAGGTAATACTATATAACGTTATACGTTATTCTGTAATAGTATATAACGTTATACTTTAGTGCGTATTAGTATATAACGTTATACGTCATTTAGGTAACCCTACATAACGTTATACGTCATTACGTAATAGTATATAACGTTATGCGTTAGTACGTAATATTATATAACGTTATACGTTATAAGGCATTACCACATAACGTTATACGTCATAAGGTAATACTACATAACGCTATACGTCATTACGTAGTGGAGTATAACGTTATACGTCATTACGTAATAGTGTATAACGTTATACGGTATTACGTAATAGCATATTACGTTATACGTTAGTACGTAATGGTACATATCGTTATACGTAAGTACGTAATACTATATAACGTTATACGTCATAACGTAATAGTATATAACGTTACAAGTTATATGGGAATACTACATAACGTTATACGTCATTAGGTCATACTACATAACGTTATACGTCATTAGGTAATACTACATAACGTTGTACGTAATAAGGTAAGACTACATCACGTTATACGTCATTTAGGTACCACGACATATCGTTATACGTTAGTACGTAATACTATATAACGTTATACGTCATAACGTAATAGTATATAACGTTACAAGTTATATGGGAATACTACATAACGTTATACGTCATTAGGTAATACTACATAACGTTATACGTCATTAGGTAATACTACATAACGTTATACGACATAAGGTGATACTACATAACGTTATACGTCATTACGTAATAGTATATAACGTTATACGTCATTACGTAATAGTGTATAAAGTTATTCGTTATTAAGTAATAGTATATTGCGTTATACGTTAGTACGTAATGGTACATATCGTTATAAGTTAGTACGTAATAGTATATAACGTTATACGTTATAAGGCAATACCACATAACGTTATACGTCATAAGGTAATACTACATAACGCTATACATCATTACGTAAAGGTGTATAACGTTATACGTCATGACGTAATAGTGTATAACGTTATACGTTATTACGTAATAGTATATTACGTTATACGTTAGTACGTAATGGTACATAACGTTAAACGTCATTAGGTAATACTATATAACGTTATACGTCATAAGGCAATACTACATAACGTTATACGTCATTACGTTATAGTATATAACGTTATACTTCATTACGTAATAGTATATTACGTTATACGTTAGTACGTAATAGTATATAACGTTATACGTCATTACGTAATAGTATATAACGTTATACGTCATTACGTAACAGTATATAACGTTATAAGTTATAAAGGAATACTACATAACGTTATACGTCATTAGGTAATACTTCATAACGTTATGCTTCATTAGGTAATAGTATATAACGTTATACGTCATTACGTAATAGTATATAACGTTGTACGTCATTACGTAATAGTATATAACGTTATACGTTAGTACGTAATAGTATATAACGTTATATGTCATAAGGTAATACTGTATAACGTTATACGTTATTCTGCAATAGTATATAACGTTATACGTTATTACGTAATAGTATATTACGTTATACGTTGTACGTAATGGTACATAACGTTATACGTTAGTACGTAATAGTATATAACGTTATACGTCATTTAGGTAACACAACATAACGTTATACGTCATTACGTAATAGTATATAACATTATACGTCATTAGGGTAACACTACATAACGTTATACGTCATTACGTAATAGTATATATCGTTATACGTTAGTACGTAATAGTATATAACGTTATACGTTATTACGTAATAGTATATAACGTTATACGTCATAACGTAATAGTATATAACGTTACAAGTTATATGGGAATACTACATAACGTTATACGTCATTAGGTAATACTACATAACGTTCTACGTCATAAGGTAATACTACATCACGTTATACGTCATTTAGGTACCACTAAATAACGTTATACGTTATTACGTAATAGCATATCACGTTATACGTTAGTACGTAATAGTATATAATGCTATAAGTTATAAAGGAATACTATATAACGTTATACGTCATTAGGTAATACTACATAACGTTATGCTTCATTACTTAATAGTATATAACGTTATACGTTATTACGTAATAGTATATTACGTTATGCGTTAGTATGTAATAGTATATAACGTTATACGTTAGTACGTAATAGTATATAACGTTATACGTTATAAGGCAATACCACATAAAGTTATACGTCATAAGGTAATACTACACAACGTTATACGTCATAAGGTAATACTACATAACGTTATACGTCATTACGTAATAGTATATAACGTTATACGTCATTAGGTAATACTACATAACGTTATGCTTCATTACGTAATACTATATAACGTTATACGTCATTACGTAATAGTGTATAAAGTTATACGTTATTACGTAATAGTATATTACGTTATACGTTAGTACGTAGTGGTACATATCGTTATACGTCATTAGGTAATACTATATAACGTTATACGTCATAAGGCAATACTACATAACGTTATACGTCATTACGTAATAGTATATAACGTTATACTTCATTACGTAATAGTATATAACGTTATACGTTAGTACGTAATATTATATAACGTTATACGTTATAAGGCAATACCACATAACGTTATACGTCATGACGTAATAGTGTATAACGTTATACGTTATTACGTAATAGTATATTACGTTATACGTTAGTACGTAATGGTACATAACGTTATACGTCATTAGGTAATACTATATAACGTTATACGTCATAACGCAATACTACATAACGTTATACGTCATTACGTAATAGTATATAACGTTATAAGTTATAAAGGAATACTACATAACGTTATACGTCATTAGGTAATACGTCATAACGTTATACTTCATTACGTAATAGTATATAACGTTATACGTTATTACGTTATAGTATATTACGTTATACGTTAGTAGGCAATAGTGTATAACGTTATACGTTAGTACGTAATATTATATAACGTTATACGTTATAAGGCAATACCACGTAACGTTGTACGTCATAAGGTAATACTACATAACGTTATACGTCATAAGGTAATACTACATAACGTTATACGTCATTACGTAATAGTATATAACGTTATACGTCATTACGTAATAGTATATAACGTTATACGTTAGTACGTAATATTATATAACGTTATACGTTATAAGGCAATACCACATAACGTTATACGTCATAAGGTAATACTACATAACGCTATACGTCATTACGTAATGGTGTATAACGTTATACGTCATTACGTAATAGTGTATAACGTTATACGTTATTACGTAATAGCATATTACGTTATACGTTAGTGCGTAATAGTATATAACGTTATATTTCATAAGGTAATACTATATAACGTTATACGTTATTCTGTAATAGTATAGAACGTTTGCGTTAATACGTAATGGTATATAACGTTAGACGTCATTACGTAATAGTGTATAACGTTATACGTCATTACGTAATAGTATATAACGTTATACGTTAGTACGTAATAGTATATAACGTTACACGTCATTTAGGTAACACTACATAACGTTATACCTCATTACGTAATAGTATATATCGTTATACGTTAGTACGTAATAGTATATAACGTTATACGTTATTACGTAATAGTATATAACGTTATACGTCATTACGTAACAATACATAACGTTATAAGTTATAAAGGAATACTACATAACGTTATACGTTATTACGTAATAGCATATTACGTTATACGTTAGTACGTAATAGTATATAAAGTTATAAGTTATAAAGGATTACTACAGTAGCGGACAAAAGTTTAAGACGAAATGGAAGAAATAAATAATTGATTTACTTTCCATAAAAAATATAAATACAGTGTTCTACATTTGGTATTAACTAATTAGGCATTTGTTTATACACTTACAAAAAAAATTTCATTTTGATATTTTGCTCAGTAGCGAAGTTACAAAAAAAGGAACGAAATCTGTATAATATTTTGTCGGTCAAAAGTTTAAGACTACACAAAAAATATTAAGTTTTGGTAAAAAAATATGCACAATTTTTGTTTAAATTCAATATTTTGTCCAATATCCGTTATTTCTTATCACTTCGGTACATCTTCTTGGCATTGAATCTATTAATTTTTTACATTGATCTACCGTAATATTACTCCAAGCTGTTTCAATTGTAGAGTAAAGTTCATTCAAATTTTTCGGTTTATAACCTTGTACTGTCTTTTTTATGATGCTCCACAAGTTCTCGATTGGATTAATATCTGGTGATTGGGACGGCCACGGCAGCACGGTGATATTTTCTTCTTGAAAAAACTGTTTCACAACCCGAGCCGTGTGCTTCGGATCATTATCATTTTGAAAAATAAAATCATCACTCATATTGTTGCGTGCAAAAGGTAACATTGTGTTCTTGAGTATGTCCTTGTATTGAAAACGGTCCATAATTCCATTGATACGACATATCGGACCAGGGCCGCTTCGAGAAAAACACGCCCACACCATAACGTTGCCACCACCATGTTTAAGAGTTTTTAAAACGCACTGTGTTTTCAAACTTTCGCCAATTCGACGTCTAACGTACCGTACCCCGTCAGAAGAGACGCGACTGAATTTCGATTCGTCAGAAAACAATACCTTTTGCCAATCTTCACTTGTCCAATGCTTATGAGCTTTAGCAAATGCAAGTCGTCTTTTTCGATTCCTAGAACTCAGCAGTGGTTTCTTTTGGGGTTTTCGTCCTCTTAAGTTAAAGTCTTCTAATCTTCTCCTAACAGTTCTAGCACTAATTTGTGTATCGTTTTCATAGTTTATCTCCGCAGCAATATTATTTGCACTACGAAAACGATCCTTTTCGCTCAATCGATGAATCCGGCGATCCATTTTCGGTGTTGTTTTCCGTGGTCTTCCGTTTTTCGGTTGATCGCAATACATGCCTGTCTTTAAACATTTATACCAAGCTTGTTTACAAGCTGTTTCTGACCTGTTCACTATATTTGCTATTTCGGTGAAGGTTTTACTTTGCTTTCGCAGCCTTACGATTTGTTCCCTTTCGTTTTCAAGTAAATTCTTTGATTTACCCATAGTCTGTTCCTACCTAAATGAATTTTAAGCAATAAAAGGTACACTAAACAATGATTTTGACATTCCAGAATCAAAATGTTCAAAAACTGTACTCGTACTCACGTTTTACACAGATCGTCTTAAACTAATGTCCACTGTTTCCAAGTGCTAGGCGGTAACTAACTGTTGTAACTCCTACATTGTTTGTATTTAACAACTGACTGTCTGAGGTTACGAAGGTCAAACATACAGCTACGTTATTCCAAAGAGACAAACCGAATAGAAGAACAATATGCGTACAAGATGTTTGTAATCCGGTTTACAAATCATCGTCTTAAACTTTTGTCCGCTACTGTATATAACGTTATATGTCATTAAGTAATACTACATAACGTTATGCTTAATTACGTAATAGTATATAACGTTATACGTTATTACGTAATAGTATATTACCTTATGCGTTAGTATGTAATAGTATATAACGTTATACGTTAATACGTAATAGTATATAATTTTTACGTCATAAAGTAATAGTACATAACGTTATACGTTAGTACGTAATAGTATATAACGTTTTACGTTAGTACGTAATATTATATAACGTTATGCGTTATAAGGCAATACCACATAACGTTATACGTCATAAGATAATATTACATAACGTTATATTTCATTACGTAATAGTATATAACGTTATACGTCATTATGTAATAGTATATTACGTTATACTTTAGTACGTAATAGTATATAACGTTATACGTCATAAGGTAATACTACATAACGTTATACGTCATTACGTAATAGTATATAACGTTATACGTCATTTAGGTAACACTACATAACGTTATACGTCATTATGTAATAGTATATTACGTTATACTTTAGTACGTAATAGTATATAACGTTATACGTCATAAGGTAATACTACATAACGTTATACGTCATTACGTAATAGTATATAACGTTATACGTCATTATGTAATAGGTTATTACGTTATACTTTAGTACGTAATAGTATATAACGTTATACGTCATTTAGGTAACACTACATAACGTTATACGTCATTACGTAATAGTATATAACGTTATACGTTAGTACGTAATATTATATAACGTTATACGTTATAAGGCAATACCACATAACGTTATACGGCATAAGGTAATACTACATAACGTTATACGTCATAAGGTAATACTACATAACGTTATACGTCATTAGGTAATAGTATATAACGTTATACGTCATTACATAATAATATATAACGTTATACGTCACTACGTAACAGTATATAACGTTATACGTTATTACGTTATAGTATATTACGTTATACGTTAGTACGTAATAGTATATAACGTTATAAGTTAGTACGTAATATTATATAACGTTATACGTTATAAGGCAATACCACATAACGTTATACGTCATAAGGTAGTACTACATAACGTTATACGTCATAAGGGAATACTACATAACGTTATACGTCATTACGTAATAGTATATAACGTTATACGTCATCACGTAATAGTATATAACGTTATACGTTAGTACGTAATAGTATATAACGTTATACGTTAGTGCGTAATAGTATATAACGTTATACAGTAGCGGACAAAAGTTTAAGACGATGATTTGTAAACCGGATTACAAACATCTTATACGCATATTGTTCTTCTATTCGGTTTGTCTCTTTGGAATAACGTAGCTGTATGTTTGACCTTCGTAACCTCAGACAGTCAGTTGTTAAATACAAACAATGTAGGAGTTACAACAGTTAGTTACCGCCTAGCACTTGGAAACAGTGGACATTAGTTTAAGACGATCTGTGTAAAACGTGAGTACGAGTACAGTTTTTGAACATTTTGATTCTGGAATGTCAAAATCATTGTTTAGTGTACCTTTTATTGCTTAAAATTCATTTAGGTAGGAACAGACTATGGGTAAATCAAAGAATTTACTTGAAAACGAAAGGGAACAAATCGTAAGGCTGCGAAAGCAAAGTAAAACCTTCACCGAAATAGCAAATATAGTGAACAGGTCAGAAACAGCTTGTAAACAAGCTTGGTATAAATTTTTAAAGACAGGCATGTATTGCGATCAACCGAAAAACGGAAGACCACGGAAAACAACACCGAAAATGGATCGCCGGATTCATCGATTGAGCGAAAAGGATCGTTTTCGTAGTGCAAATAATATTGCTGCGGAGATAAACTATGAAAACGATACACAAATTAGTGCTAGAACTGTTAGGAGAAGATTAGAAGACTTTAACTTAAGAGGACGAAAACCCCAAAAGAAACCACTGCTGAGTTCTAGGAATCGAAAAAGACGACTTGCATTTGCTAAAGCTCATAAGCATTGGACAAGTGAAGATTGGCAAAAGGTATTGTTTTCTGACGAATCGAAATTCAATCGCGTCTGTTCTGACGGGATACGGTACGTTAGACGTCGAATTGGCGAAAGTTTGAAAACACAGTGCGTTTTAAAAACTCTTAAACATGGTGGTGGCAACGTTATGGTGTGGGCGTGTTTTTCTCGAAGCGGCCCTGGTCCGATATGTCGTATCAATGGAATTATGGACCGTTTTCAATACAAGGACATACTCAAGAACACAATGTTACCTTTTGCACGCAACAATATGAGTGATGATTTTATTTTTCAAAATGATAATGATCCGAAGCACACGGCTCGGGTTGTGAAACAGTTTTTTCAAGAAGAAAATATCACCGTGCTGCCGTGGCCGTCGCAATCACCAGACATTAACCCAATCGAGAATTTGTGAAGCATCATAAAAAAGACAGTACAAGGTTATAAACCGAAAAATTTAAATGAACTTTACTCTACGATTGAAACAGCCTGGAATAATATTACGGTAGATTAATATAAAAAATTAATAGATTCTATGCCAAGAAGATGTACCGAAGGGATAAGAAATAACGGATATTGAACAAAATATTGAATTTAAACAAAAATTGTGTATATTTTTTAACCAAAAATTAATATTTTTTGTATAGTCTTAAACTTTTGACCGACGAAATATTATACAGATTTCGTTCCTTTTTTATAACTTAGCTATTGAGCAAAATATCAAAATGAAATTTTTTTTCTAAGTGTACAAACAAATGTACAATTAGTTAATACCAAAAGTAGAACACCGTATTTATATTTTTTATGGAAAGTAAATCAATTATTTATTTCTTCCATTTCGTCTTAAACTTTTGTCCGCTACTGTATCTCATAAGGTAATACTATATAACGTTATACGTTATTCTGTAATAGTATATAACGTTTGCGTTATTACGTAATGGTATATAACGTTAGACGTCATTACGTAATAGTGTATAACGTTATACGTCATTACGTAATAGTATATAACGTTATACGTTAGTACGTAATAGTATATAACGTTATATGTCATAAAGTAATACTGTATAACGTTATACGTTATTCTGTAATAGTATATAACGTTATACGTTATTACGTAATAGTATATTTCCTTATGCGTTAGTATGTAATAGTATATAACGTTATACGTTAATACGTAATAGTATATAATTTTTACGTCATAAAGTAATAGTACATAACGTTATACGTTAGTACGTAATAGTATATAACGTTTTACGTTAGTACGGAATATTATATAACGTTATGCGTTATAAGGCAATACCACATAACGTTATACGTCATAAGGTAATATTACATAACGTTATATGTCATTACGTAATAGTATATAACGTTATACGTCATTATGTAATAGTATATTACGTTATACTTTAGTACGTAATAGTATATAACGTTTATACGTCATTTAGGTAACACTACATAACGTTATACGTCATTACGTAATAGTATATAACGTTATACGTTAGTACGTAATAGTATATAACGTTATACGTTATAAGGCAATACCACATAACGTTATACGTCATAAGGTAATACTACATAACGTTATACGTCATAAGGTAATACTACATAACGTTATACGTCATTACGTAATAGTATATAACGTTATACGTCATAATGTAATAGTATATTACGTTATACGTTAGTACGTAATAGTATATAAAGTTATAAGTTATAAAGGAATACTATATAACGTTATATGTCATTAAGTAACACTACATAACGTTATGCTTCATTACGTAATAGTATATAACGTTATACGTTATTACGTAATAGTATATTACCTTATGCGTTAGTATGTAATAGTATATAACGTTATACGTTAATACGTAATAGTATATAATTTTTACGTCATAACGTAATAGTACATAACGTTATACGTTAGTACGTAATAGTATATAACGTTTTACGTTAGTACGTAATATTATATAACGTTATGCGTTATAAGGCAATACCACATAACGTTATACGTCATAAGATAATATTACATAACGTTATATTTCATTACGTAATAGTATATAACGTTATACGTCATTATGTAATAGTATATTACGTTATACTTTAGTACGTAATAGTATATAACGTTTATACGTCATTTAGGTAACATTACATAACGTTATACGTCATTACGTAATAGTATATAACGTTATACGTTAGTACGTAATATTATATAACGTTATACGTTATAAGGCAATAACACATAACGCTATACGTCATAAGGTAATACTACATAACGTTATACGACATAAGGTAATACTACATAACGTTATACGTCATTACGTAATAGTATATAACGTTATACGTCATTTAGGTAATACTACATAACGTTATACGTCATTACGTAATAGTATATAAGGTTATACGTTAGTACGTAATATTATTATAACGTTATACGTTATAAGGCAATACCACATAACGTTATACGTCATAAGGTAATACTACATAACGTTATACGTCATAAGGTAATGCTACATAACGTTATACGTCATTACGTAATAGTATATAACGTTATACGTCAATACGTAATAGCATATAACGTTATACGTCATTACGTAACAGTATATAACGTTATAAGTTATAAAGGAATAGTACATAACGTTATACGTCATAAGGTAATACTACATAATGTTATACGTCATAAGGTAATTCTACATAACGTTATACGTCATTACGTAATAGTATATAACGTTATACGTCATTACGTAATAGTATATAACGTTATACGTCATTACGTAACAGTATATAACGTTATAAGTTATAAAGGAATACTACATAACGTTATACGTCATGAGGTAATACTACATAACGTTATACTTCATTACGTAATTGTATATAACGTTATACATTATTACGTTATAGTATATTACGTTATACGTTAGTACGTAATAGTATATAACGTTATACGTTAGTACGTAATATTATATAACGTTATATGTTATAAGGCAATACCAAATAACGTTATACGTCATAAGGTAATACTACATCACGTTATACGTCATTTAGGTACCACTACATAACGTTATACGTTATTACGTAATAGCATATTACGTTATACGTTAGTACGTAATAGTATATAAAGTTATACGTTATTACGTAATACTATATTACGTTATACGTTAGTACGTAATGGTACATATCGTTATACGTTAGTACGTAATAGTATATAACGTTATACGTCATAACGTAATAGTATATAACGTTACAAGTTATATGAGAATACTACATAACGTTATACGTCATTAGGTAATACTACATAACATTATACGTCATTAGGTAATACTACATAAAGTTATGCTTCATTACGTAATAGTATATAACGTTATAGGTTATTACGTAATAGTATATTACGTTATGCGTTAGTATGTAATAGCATATAACGTTATACGTTAGTACGTAATAGTATATAACGTTATACGTCATAACGTAATAGTACATGACGTTATACGTTAGTACGCAATAGTATATAACGTTTTACGTTAGTACGTAATATTATATAACGTTATACGTTATAAGGCAATACCACATAACGCTATACGTCATTACGTAATAGTGTATAACGTTATACGTTATTACGTAATAGTATATTACGTTATACGTTAGTACGTAATGGTACATAACGTTATACGTCATTAGGTAATACTACATAACGTTATACGTCATTAGGTAATACTACATAACGTTATACGTCATAAGGGAATACTACATAACGTTATACGTCATTACGTAATAGTATATAACGTTATACGTCATTTAGGTAACCCTACATAACGTTATACGTCATTACGTAATAGTATATAACGTTATACGTTAGTACGTAATATTATATAACGTTATACGTTATAAGGCTATACCACATAACGTTATACGTCATAAGGGAATACTATATAACGTTATACGTCATTACGTAATAGTATATAACGTTATACGTTAGTACGTAATAGTACATAACGTTATACGTTAGTGCGTAATAGTATATAACGTTATACGTCATTTAGGTAACACTACATAACGTTATACGTCATTACGTAATAGTATATAACGTTATACGTTAGTACGTAATATTATATAACGTTATACGTTATAAGGCAATACCACATAACGTTATACGTCATAAGGTAGTACTACATAACGTTATACGTCATAAGGGAATACTACATTACGTTATACGTCATTACGTAATAGTATATAACGTTGTACGTCATTACGTAATAGTATATAACGTTACAAGTTATACGGGGAATACTACATAACGTTATACGTCATTAGGTAATACTACATAACGTTCTACGTCATAAGGTAATACTACATCACGTTATACGTCATTTAGGTACCACTAAATAACGTTATACGTTATTACGTAATAGTATATTACGTTATACGTTGTACGTAATGGTACATAACGTTATACGTTAGTACGTAATAGTATATAACGTTATACGTCATTTAGGTAACACAACATAACGTTATACGTCATTACGTAATAGTATATAACATTATACGTCATTAGGGTAACACTACATAACGTTATACGTCATTACGTAATAGTATATATCGTTATACGTTAGTACGTAATAGTATATAACGTTATACGTTATTACGTAATAGTATATAACGTTATACGTCATAACGTAATAGTATATAACGTTACAAGTTATATGGGAATACTACATAACGTTATACGTCATTAGGTAATACTACATAACGTTCTACGTCATAAGGTAATACTACATCACGTTATACGTCAATTAGGTACCACTAAATAACGTTATACGTTATTACGTAATAGCATATCACGTTATACGTTAGTACGTAATAGTATATAATGCTATAAGTTATAAAGGAATACTATATAACGTTATACGTCATTAGGTAATACTACATAACGTTATGCTTCATTACTTAATAGTATATAACGTTATACGTTATTACGTAATAGTATATTACGTTATGCGTTAGTATGTAATAGTATATAACGTTATACGTTAGTACGTAATAGTATATAACGTTATACGTTATAAGGCAATACCACATAAAGTTATACGTCATAAGGTAATATTACATAACGTTATATGTCATTACGTAATAGTATATAACGTTATACGTCATTATGTAATAGTATATTACGTTATACTTTAGTACGTAATAGTATATAACGTTTATACGTCATTTAGGTAACACTACATAACGTTATACGTCATTACGTAATAGTATATAACGTTATACGTTAGTACGTAATAGTATATAACGTTATACGTTATAAGGCAATACCACATAACGTTATACGTCATAAGGTAATACTACATAACGTTATACGTCATAAGGTAATACTACATAACGTTATACGTCATTACGTAATAGTATATAACGTTATACGTCATAATGTAATAGTATATTACGTTATACGTTAGTACGTAATAGTATATAAAGTTATAAGTTATAAAGGAATACTATATAACGTTATATGTCATTAAGTAACACTACATAACGTTATGCTTCATTACGTAATAGTATATAACGTTATACGTTATTACGTAATAGTATATTACCTTATGCGTTAGTATGTAATAGTATATAACGTTATACGTTAATACGTAATAGTATATAATTTTTACGTCATAACGTAATAGTACATAACGTTATACGTTAGTACGTAATAGTATATAACGTTTTACGTTAGTACGTAATATTATATAACGTTATGCGTTATAAGGCAATACCACATAACGTTATACGTCATAAGATAATATTACATAACGTTATATTTCATTACGTAATAGTATATAACGTTATACGTCATTATGTAATAGTATATTACGTTATACTTTAGTACGTAATAGTATATAACGTTTATACGTCATTTAGGTAACATTACATAACGTTATACGTCATTACGTAATAGTATATAACGTTATACGTTAGTACGTAATATTATATAACGTTATACGTTATAAGGCAATAACACATAACGTTATACGTCATAAGGTAATACTACATAACGTTATACGACATAAGGTAATACTACATAACGTTATACGTCATTACGTAATAGTATATAACGTTATACGTCATTTAGGTAATACTACATAACGTTATACGTCATTACGTAATAGTATATAAGGTTATACGTTAGTACGTAATATTATTATAACGTTATACGTTATAAGGCAATACCACATAACGTTATACGTCATAAGGTAATACTACATAACGTTATACGTCATAAGGTAATGCTACATAACGTTATACGTCATTACGTAATAGTATATAACGTTATACGTCAATACGTAATAGCATATAACGTTATACGTCATTACGTAACAGTATATAACGTTATAAGTTATAAAGGAATAGTACATAACGTTATACGTCATAAGGTAATACTACATAACGTTATACGTCATAAGGTAATTCTACATAACGTTATACGTCATTACGTAATAGTATATAACGTTATACGTCATTACGTAATAGTATATAACGTTATACGTCATTACGTAACAGTATATAACGTTATAAGTTATAAAGGAATACTACATAACGTTATACGTCATTAGGTAGTACTACATAACGTTATACTTCATTACGTAATTGTATATAACGTTATACATTATTACGTTATAGTATATTACGTTATACGTTAGTACGTAATAGTATATAACGTTATACGTTAGTACGTAATATTATATAACGTTATATGTTATAAGGCAATACCAAATAACGTTATACGTCATAAGGTAATACTACATCACGTTATACGTCATTTAGGTACCACTACATAACGTTATACGTTATTACGTAATAGCATATTACGTTATACGTTAGTACGTAATAGTATATAAAGTTATACGTTATTACGTAATACTATATTACGTTATACGTTAGTACGTAATGGTACATATCGTTATACGTTAGTACGTAATAGTATATAACGTTATACGTCATAACGTAATAGTATATAACGTTACAAGTTATATGAGAATACTACATAACGTTATACGTCATTAGGTAATACTACATAACATTATACGTCATTAGGTAATACTACATAAAGTTATGCTTCATTACGTAATAGTATATAACGTTATAGGTTATTACGTAATAGTATATTACGTTATGCGTTAGTATGTAATAGCATATAACGTTATACGTTAGTACGTAATAGTATATAACGTTATACGTCATAACGTAATAGTACATGACGTTATACGTTAGTACGCAATAGTATATAACGTTTTACGTTAGTACGTAATATTATATAACGTTATACGTTATAAGGCAATACCACATAACGCTATACGTCATTACGTAATAGTGTATAACGTTATACGTTATTACGTAATAGTATATTACGTTATACGTTAGTACGTAATGGTACATAACGTTATACGTCATTAGGTAATACTACATAACGTTATACGTCATTAGGTAATACTACATAACGTTATACGTCATAAGGGAATACTACATAACGTTATACGTCATTACGTAATAGTATATAACGTTATACGTCATTTAGGTAACCCTACATAACGTTATACGTCATTACGTAATAGTATATAACGTTATACGTTAGTACGTAATATTATATAACGTTATACGTTATAAGGCTATACCACATAACGTTATACGTCATAAGGGAATACTATATAACGTTATACGTCATTACGTAATAGTATATAACGTTATACGTTAGTACGTAATAGTACATAACGTTATACGTTAGTGCGTAATAGTATATAACGTTATACGTCATTTAGGTAACACTACATAACGTTATACGTCATTACGTAATAGTATATAACGTTATACGTTAGTACGTAATATTATATAACGTTATACGTTATAAGGCAATACCACATAACGTTATACGTCATAAGGTAGTACTACATAACGTTATACGTCATAAGGGAATACTACATAACGTTATACGTCATTACGTAATAGTATATAACGTTGTACGTCATTACGTAATAGTATATAACGTTACAAGTTATACGGGGAATACTACATAACGTTATACGTCATTAGGTAATACTACATAACGTTCTACGTCATAAGGTAATACTACATCACGTTATACGTCATTTAGGTACCACTAAATAACGTTATACGTTATTACGTAATAGTATATTACGTTATACGTTGTACGTAATGGTACATAACGTTATACGTTAGTACGTAATAGTATATAACGTTATACGCCATTTAGGTAACACAACATAACGTTATACGTCATTACGTAATAGTATATAACATTATACGTCATTAGGGTAACACTACATAACGTTATACGTCATTACGTAATAGTATATATCGTTATACGTTAGTACGTAATAGTATATAACGTTATACGTTATTACGTAATAGTATATAACGTTATACGTCATAACGTAATAGTATATAACGTTACAAGTTATATGGGAATACTACATAACGTTATACGTCATTAGGTAATACTACATAACGTTCTACGTCATAAGGTAATACTACATCACGTTATACGTCAATTAGGTACCACTAAATAACGTTATACGTTATTACGTAATAGCATATCACGTTATACGTTAGTACGTAATAGTATATAATGCTATAAGTTATAAAGGAATACTATATAACGTTATACGTCATTAGGTAATACTACATAACGTTATGCTTCATTACTTAATAGTATATAACGTTATACGTTATTACGTAATAGTATATTACGTTATGCGTTAGTATGTAATAGTATATAACGTTATACGTTAGTACGTAATAGTATATAACGTTATACGTTATAAGGCAATACCACATAAAGTTATACGTCATAAGGTAATATTACATAACGTTATATGTCATTACGTAATAGTATATAACGTTATACGTCATTATGTAATAGTATATTACGTTATACTTTAGTACGTAATAGTATATAACGTTTATACGTCATTTAGGTAACACTACATAACGTTATACGTCATTACGTAATAGTATATAACGTTATACGTTAATACGTAATAGTATATAACGTTATACGTTATAAGGCAATACCACATAACGTTATACGTCATAAGGTAATACTACATAACGTTATACGTCATAAGGTAATACTACATAACGTTATACGTCATTACGTAATAGTATATAACGTTATACGTCATAATGTAATAGTATATTACGTTATACGTTAGTACGTAATAGTATATAAAGTTATAAGTTATAAAGGAATACTATATAACGTTATATGTCATTAAGTAACACTACATAACGTTATGCTTCATTACGTAATAGTATATAACGTTATACGTTATTACGTAATAGTATATTACCTTATGCGTTAGTATGTAATAGTATATAACGTTATACGTTAATACGTAATAGTATATAATTTTTACGTCATAACGTAATAGTACATAACGTTATACGTTAGTACGTAATAGTATATAACGTTTTACGTTAGTACGTAATATTATATAACGTTATGCGTTATAAGGCAATACCACATAACGTTATACGTCATAAGATAATATTACATAACGTTATATTTCATTACGTAATAGTATATAACGTTATACGTCATTATGTAATAGTATATTACGTTCTACTTTAGTACGTAATAGTATATAACGTTTATACGTCATTTCGGTAACATTACATAACGTTATACGTCATTACGTAATAGTATATAACGTTATACGTTAGTACGTAATATTATATAACGTTATACGTTATAAGGCAATAACACATAACGTTATACGTCATAAGGTAATACTACATAACGTTATACGACATAAGGTAATACTACATAATGTTATACGTCATTACGTAATAGTATATAACGTTATACGTCATTTAGGTAATACTACATAACGTTATACGTCATTACGTAATTGTATATAAGGTTATACGTTAGTACGTAATATTATTATAACGTTATACGTTATAAGGCAATACCACATAACGTTATACGTCATAAGGTAATACTACATAACGTTATACGTCATAAGGTAATGCTACATAACGTTATACGTCATTACGTAATAGTATATAACGTTATACGTCAATACGTAATAGCATATAACGTTATACGTCATTACGTAACAGTATATAACGTTATAAGTTATAAAGGAATAGTACATAACGTTATACGTCATAAGGTAATACTACATAATGTTATACGTCATAAGGTAATTCTACATAACGTTATACGTCATTACGTAATAGTATATAACGTTATACGTCATTACGTAATAGTATATAACGTTATACGTCATTACGTAACAGTATATAACGTTATAAGTTATAAAGGAATACTACATAACGTTATACGTCATGAGGTAATACTACATAACGTTATACTTCATTACGTAATTGTATATAACGTTATACATTATTACGTTATAGTATATTACGTTATACGTTAGTACGTAATAGTATATAACGTTATACGTTAGTACGTAATATTATATAACGTTATATGTTATAAGGCAATACCAAATAACGTTATACGTCATAAGGTAATACTACATCACGTTATACGTCATTTAGGTACCACTACATAACGTTATACGTTATTACGTAATAGCATATTACGTTATACGTTAGTACGTAATAGTATATAAAGTTATACGTTATTACGTAATACTATATTACGTTATACGTTAGTACGTAATGGTACATATCGTTATACGTTAGTACGTAATAGTATATAACGTTATACGTCATAACGTAATAGTATATAACGTTACAAGTTATATGAGAATACTACATAACGTTATACGTCATTAGGTAATACTACATAACATTATACGTCATTAGGTAATACTACATAAAGTTATGCTTCATTACGTAATAGTATATAACGTTATAGGTTATTACGTAATAGTATATTACGTTATGCGTTAGTATGTAATAGCATATAACGTTATACGTTAGTACGTAATAGTATATAACGTTATACGTCATAACGTAATAGTACATGACGTTATACGTTAGTACGCAATAGTATATAACGTTTTACGTTAGTCCGTAATATTATATAACGTTATACGTTATAAGGCAATACCACATAACGCTATACGTCATTACGTAATAGTGTATAACGTTATACGTTATTACGTAATAGTATATTACGTTATACGTTAGTACGTAATGGTACATAACGTTATACGTCATTAGGTAATACTACATAACGTTATACGTCATTAGGTAATACTACATAACGTTATACGTCATAAGGGAATACTACATAACGTTATACGTCATTACGTAATAGTATATAACGTTATACGTCATTTAGGTAACCCTACATAACGTTATACGTCATTACGTAATAGTATATAACGTTATACGTTAGTACGTAATATTATATAACGTTATACGTTATAAGGCTATACCACATAACGTTATACGTCATAAGGGAATACTATATAACGTTATACGTCATTACGTAATAGTATATAACGCTATACGTTAGTACGTAATAGTACATAACGTTATACGTTAGTGCGTAATAGTATATAACGTTATACGTCATTTAGGTAACACTACATAACGTTATACGTCATTACGTAATAGTATATAACGTTATACGTTAGTACGTAATATTATATAACCTTATACGTTATAAGGCAATACCACATAACGTTATACGTCATAAGGTAGTACTACATAACGTTATACGTCATAAGGTAATACTACATCACGTTATACGTCATTTAGGTACCACTAAATAACGTTATACGTTATTACGTAATAGTATATTACGTTATACGTTGTACGTAATGGTACATAACGTTATACGTTAGTACGTAATAGTATATAACGTTATACGTCATTTAGGTAACACAACATAACGTTATACGTCATTACGTAATAGTATATAACATTATACGTCATTAGGGTAACACTACATAACGTTATACGTCATTACGTAATAGTATATATCGTTATACGTTAGTACGTAATAGTATATAACGTTATACGTTATTACGTAATAGTATATAACGTTATACGTCATAACGTAATAGTATATAACGTTACAAGTTATATGGGAATACTACATAACGTTATACGTCATTAGGTAATACTACATAACGTTCTACGTCATAAGGTAATACTACATCACGTTATACGTCAATTAGGTACCACTAAATAACGTTATACGTTATTACGTAATAGCATATCACGTTATACGTTAGTACGTAATAGTATATAATGCTATAAGTTATAAAGGAATACTATATAACGTTATACGTCATTAGGTAATACTACATAACGTTATGCTTCATTACTTAATAGTATATAACGTTATACGTTATTACGTAATAGTATATTACGTTATGCGTTAGTATGTAATAGTATGTAACGTTATACGTTAGTACGTAATAGTATATAACGTTTTACGTTATAAGGCAATACCACATAAAGTTATACGTCATAAGGTAATACTACATAACGTTATACGTCATAAGGTAATACTACATAACGTTATACGTCATTACGTAATACTACATAACGTTATACGTCATAAGGTAATACTACATAACGTTATGCTTCATTACGTAATACTATATAACGTTATACGTCATTACGTAATAGTGTATAAAGTTATACGTTATTACGTAATAGTATATTACGTTATACGTTAGTACGTAGTGGTACATATCGTTATACGTTAGTACGTAATAGTATATAACGTTATACGTCATAACGTAATAGTATATAACGGTACAAGTTATATGAGAATACTACATAACGTTATACGTCATTAGGTAATACTACATAACGTTATACGTCATTAGGTAATACTACATAACGTTATGCTTCATTACGTAATAGTATATAACGTTATAGGTTATTACGTAATAGTATATTACGTCATGCGTTAGTATGTAATAGCATATAACGTTATACGTTAGTACGTAATAGTATATAACGTTATACGTCATAACGTAATAGTACATAACGTTATACGTTAGTACGTAATAGTATATAACGTTATACATCATAACGTAATAGTATATAACGTTACAAGTTATATGAGAATACTACATAACGTTATACGTCATTAGGTAATACTACATAACGTTATGCTTCATTACGTAATACTATATAACGTTATACGTCATTACGTAATATTGTATAAAGTTATACGTTATTACGTAATAGTATATTACGTTATACGTTAGTACTTAATGGTACATAACGTTATACGTCATTAGGTAATACTACATAACGTTATACGTCATTAGGTAATACTACATAACGTTATACGTCATAAGGGAATACTACATAACGTTATTCGTCATTACGTAATAGTATATAACGTTATACGTCATTACATAATAGTATATAACGTTATATGTTAGTACGTAATAGTATATAACGTTATACGTTAGTACGTAATACTATATAATGTTATATGTCATAAGGTAATACTGTATAACGTTATACGTTATTCTGTAATAGTATATAACGTTATACGATATTACGTAATAGTATATTACGTTATACGTTGTACGTAATATTATATAACGTTATACGTTATAAGGCAATACCACATAACGTTATACGTCATAAGGTAATACCACATAACGTTATACGTCATTACGTAATAGTATATAACGTTATACGTCATTACATAATAGTATATACCGTTATACGTCATTACGTAATAGTATATATCGTTATACGTTAGTACGTAATAGTATATAACGTTTTACGTTAGTACGTAATATTATATAACGTTATGCGTTATAAGGCAATACCACATAACGTTATACGTCATAAGATAATATTACATAACGTTATATTTCATTACGTAATAGTATATAACGTTATACGTCATTATGTAATAGTATATTACGTTCTACTTTAGTACGTAATAGTATATAACGTTTATACGTCATTTCGGTAACATTACATAACGTTATACGTCATTACGTAATAGTATATAACGTTATACGTTAGTACGTAATATTATATAACGTTATACGTTATAAGGCAATAACACATAACGTTATACGTCATAAGGTAATACTACATAACGTTATACGACATAAGGTAATACTACATAACGTTATACGTCATTACGTAATAGTATATAACGTTATACGTCATTTAGGTAATACTACATAACGTTATACGTCATTACGTAATTGTATATAAGGTTATACGTTAGTACGTAATATTATTATAACGTTATACGTTATAAGGCAATACCACATAACGTTATACGTCATAAGGTAATACTACATAACGTTATACGTCATAAGGTAATGCTACATAACGTTATACGTCATTACGTAATAGTATATAACGTTATACGTCAATACGTAATAGCATATAACGTTATACGTCATTACGTAACAGTATATAACGTTATAAGTTATAAAGGAATAGTACATAACGTTATACGTCATAAGGTAATACTACATAATGTTATACGTCATAAGGTAATTCTACATAACGTTATACGTCATTACGTAATAGTATATAACGTTATACGTCATTACGTAATAGTATATAACGTTATACGTCATTACGTAACAGTATATAACGTTATAAGTTATAAAGGAATACTACATAACGTTATACGTCATGAGGTAATACTACATAACGTTATACTTCATTACGTAATTGTATATAACGTTATACATTATTACGTTATAGTATATTACGTTATACGTTAGTACGTAATAGTATATAACGTTATACGTTAGTACGTAATATTATATAACGTTATATGTTATAAGGCAATACCAAATAACGTTATACGTCATAAGGTAATACTACATCACGTTATACGTCATTTAGGTACCACTACATAACGTTATACGTTATTACGTAATAGCATATTACGTTATACGTTAGTACGTAATAGTATATAAAGTTATACGTTATTACGTAATACTATATTACGTTATACGTTAGTACGTAATGGTACATATCGTTATACGTTAGTACGTAATAGTATATAACGTTATACGTCATAACGTAATAGTATATAACGTTACAAGTTATATGAGAATACTACATAACGTTATACGTCATTAGGTAATACTACATAACATTATACGTCATTAGGTAATACTACATAAAGTTATGCTTCATTACGTAATAGTATATAACGTTATAGGTTATTACGTAATAGTATATTACGTTATGCGTTAGTATGTAATAGCATATAACGTTATACGTTAGTACGTAATAGTATATAACGTTATACGTCATAACGTAATAGTACATGACGTTATACGTTAGTACGCAATAGTATATAACGTTTTACGTTAGTCCGTAATATTATATAACGTTATACGTTATAAGGCAATACCACATAACGCTATACGTCATTACGTAATAGTGTATAACGTTATACGTTATTACGTAATAGTATATTACGTTATACGTTAGTACGTAATGGTACATAACGTTATACGTCATTAGGTAATACTACATAACGTTATACGTCATTAGGTAATACTACATAACGTTATACGTCATAAGGGAATACTACATAACGTTATACGTCATTACGTAATAGTATATAACGTTATACGTCATTTAGGTAACCCTACATAACGTTATACGTCATTACGTAATAGTATATAACGTTATACGTTAGTACGTAATATTATATAACGTTATACGTTATAAGGCTATACCACATAACGTTATACGTCATAAGGGAATACTATATAACGTTATACGTCATTACGTAATAGTATATAACGCTATACGTTAGTACGTAATAGTACATAACGTTATACGTTAGTGCGTAATAGTATATAACGTTATACGTCATTTAGGTAACACTACATAACGTTATACGTCATTACGTAATAGTATATAACGTTATACGTTAGTACGTAATATTATATAACGTTATACGTTATAAGGCAATACCACATAACGTTATACGTCATAAGGTAGTACTACATAACGTTATACGTCATAAGGGAATACTACAGAACGTTATACGTCATTACGTAATAGTATATAACGTTGTACGTCATTACGTAATAGTATATAACGTTACAAGTTATACGGGGAATACTACATAACGTTATACGTCATTAGGTAATACTACATAACGTTCTACGTCATAAGGTAATACTACATCACGTTATACGTCATTTAGGTACCACTAAATAACGTTATACGTTATTACGTAATAGTATATTACGTTATACGTTGTACGTAATGGTACATAACGTTATACGTTAGTACGTAATAGTATATAACGTTATACGTCATTTAGGTAACACAACATAACGTTATACGTCATTACGTAATAGTATATAACATTATACGTCATTAGGGTAACACTACATAACGTTATACGTTATTACGTAATAGTATATATCGTTATACGTTAGTACGTAATAGTATATAACGTTATACGTTATTACGTAATAGTATATAACGTTATACGTCATAACGTAATAGTATATAACGTTACAAGTTATATGGGAATACTACATAACGTTATACGTCATTAGGTAATACTACATAACGTTCTACGTCATAAGGTAATACTACATCACGTTATACGTCAATTAGGTACCACTAAATAACGTTATACGTTATTACGTAATAGCATATCACGTTATACGTTAGTACGTAATAGTATATAATGCTATAAGTTATAAAGGAATACTATATAACGTTATACGTCATTAGGTAATACTACATAACGTTATGCTTCATTACTTAATAGTATATAACGTTATACGTTATTACGTAATAGTATATTACGTTATGCGTTAGTATGTAATAGTATGTAACGTTATACGTTAGTACGTAATAGTATATAACGTTTTTACGTTATAAGGCAATACCACATAAAGTTATACGTCATAAGGTAATACTACATAACGTTATACGTCATAAGGTAATACTACATAACGTTATACGTCATTACGTAATAGTATATAACGTTATACGTCATTAGGTAATACTACATAACGTTATGCTTCATTACGTAATACTATATAACGTTATACGTCATTACGTAATAGTGTATAAAGTTATACGTTATTACGTAATAGTATATTACGTTATACGTTAGTACGTAGTGGTACATATCGTTATACGTTAGTACGTAATAGTATATAACGTTATACGTCATAACGTAATAGTATATAACGGTACAAGTTATATGAGAATACTACATAACGTTATACGTCATTAGGTAATACTACATAACGTTATACGTCATTAGGTAATACTACATAACGTTATGCTTCATTACGTAATAGTATATAACGTTATAGGTTATTACGTAATAGTATATTACGTCATGCGTTAGTATGTAATAGCATATAACGTTATACGTTAGTACGTAATAGTATATAACGTTATACGTCATAACGTAATAGTACATAACGTTATACGTTAGTACGTAATAGTATATAACGTTATACATCATAACGTAATAGTATATAACGTTACAAGTTATATGAGAATACTACATAACGTTATACGTCATTAGGTAATACTACATAACGTTATGCTTCATTACGTAATACTATATAACGTTATACGTCATTACGTAATATTGTATAAAGTTATACGTTATTACGTAATAGTATATTACGTTATACGTTAGTACTTAATGGTACATAACGTTATACGTCATTAGGTAATACTACATAACGTTATACGTCATTAGGTAATACTACATAACGTTATACGTCATAAGGGAATACTACATAACGTTATTCGTCATTACGTAATAGTATATAACGTTATACGTCATTACATAATAGTATATAACGTTATATGTTAGTACGTAATAGTATATAACGTTATACGTTAGTACGTAATAGTATATAATGTTATATGTCATAAGGTAATACTGTATAACGTTATACGTTATTCTGTAATAGTATATAACGTTATACGATATTACGTAATAGTATATTACGTTATACGTTGTACGTAATATTATATAACGTTATACGTTATAAGGCAATACCACATAACGTTATACGTCATAAGGTAATACCACATAACGTTATACGTCATTACGTAATAGTATATAACGTTATACGTCATTACATAATAGTATATACCGTTATACGTCATTACGTAATAGTATATATCGTTATACGTTAGTACGTAATAGTATATAACGTTTTACGTTAGTACGTAATATTATATAACGTTATGCGTTATAAGGCAATACCACATAACGTTATACGTCATAAGATAATATTACATAACGTTATATTTCATTACGTAATAGTATATAACGTTATACGTCATTATGTAATAGTATATTACGTTCTACTTTAGTACGTAATAGTATATAACGTTTATACGTCATTTCGGTAACATTACATAACGTTATACGTCATTACGTAATAGTATATAACGTTATACGTTAGTACGTAATATTATATAACGTTATACGTTATAAGGCAATAACACATAACGTTATACGTCATAAGGTAATACTACATAACGTTATACGACATAAGGTAATACTACATAACGTTATACGTCATTACGTAATAGTATATAACGTTATACGTCATTTAGGTAATACTACATAACGTTATACGTCATTACGTAATTGTATATAAGGTTATACGTTAGTACGTAATATTATTATAACGTTATACGTTATAAGGCAATACCACATAACGTTATACGTCATAAGGTAATACTACATAACGTTATACGTCATAAGGTAATGCTACATAACGTTATACGTCATTACGTAATAGTATATAACGTTATACGTCAATACGTAATAGCATATAACGTTATACGTCATTACGTAACAGTATATAACGTTATAAGTTATAAAGGAATAGTACATAACGTTATACGTCATAAGGTAATACTACATAATGTTATACGTCATAAGGGAATTCTACATAACGTTATACGTCATTACGTAATAGTATATAACGTTATACGTCATTACGTAATAGTATATAACGTTATACGTCATTACGTAACAGTATATAACGTTATAAGTTATAAAGGAATACTACATAACGTTATACGTCATGAGGTAATACTACATAACGTTATACTTCATTACGTAATTGTATATAACGTTATACATTATTACGTTATAGTATATTACGTTATACGTTAGTACGTAATAGTATATAACGTTATACGTTAGTACGTAATATTATATAACGTTATATGTTATAAGGCAATACCAAATAACGTTATACGTCATAAGGTAATACTACATCACGTTATACGTTATTTAGATACCACTACATAACGTTATTCGTTATTACGTAATAGCATATTACGTTATACGTTAGTACGTAATAGTATATAACGTTATACGTCATAACGTAATAGTATATAACGTTATACGTTAGTACGTAATGGTACATATCGTTATACGTTAGTACGTAATAGTATATAACGTTATACGTCATAACGTAATAGTATATAACGTTACAAGTTATATGAGAATACTACATAACGTTATACGTCATTAGGTAATACTACATAACATTATACGTCATTAGGTAATACTACATAAAGTTATGCTTCATTACGTAATAGTATATAACGTTATAGGTTATTACGTAATAGTATATTACGTTATGCGTTAGTATGTAATAGCATATAACGTTATACGTTAGTACGTAATAGTATATAACGTTATACGTCATAACGTAATAGTACATGACGTTATACGTTAGTACGCAATAGTATATAACGTTTTACGTTAGTCCGTAATATTATATAACGTTATACGTTATAAGGCAATACCACATAACGCTATACGTCATTACGTAATAGTGTATAACGTTATACGTTATTACGTAATAGTATATTACGTTATACGTTAGTACGTAATGGTACATAACGTTATACGTCATTAGGTAATACTACATAACGTTATACGTCATTAGGTAATACTACATAACGTTATACGTCATAAGGGAATACTACATAACGTTATACGTCATTACGTAATAGTATATAACGTTATACGTCATTTAGGTAACCCTACATAACGTTATACGTCATTACGTAATAGTATATAACGTTATACGTTAGTACGTAATATTATATAACGTTATACGTTATAAGGCTATACCACATAACGTTATACGTCATAAGGGAATACTATATAACGTTATACGTCATTACGTAATAGTATATAACGCTATACGTTAGTACGTAATAGTACATAACGTTATACGTTAGTGCGTAATAGTATATAACGTTATACGTCATTTAGGTAACACTACATAACGTTATACGTCATTACGTAATAGTATATAACGTTATACGTTAGTACGTAATATTATATAACGTTATACGTTATAAGGCAATACCACATAACGTTATACGTCATAAGGTAGTACTACATAACGTTATACGTCATAAGGGAATACTACAGAACGTTATACGTCATTACGTAATAGTATATAACGTTGTACGTCATTACGTAATAGTATATAACGTTACAAGTTATACGGGGAATACTACATAACGTTATACGTCATTAGGTAATACTACATAACGTTCTACGTCATAAGGTAATACTACATCACGTTATACGTCATTTAGGTACCACTAAATAACGTTATACGTTATTACGTAATAGTATATTACGTTATACGTTGTACGTAATGGTACATAACGTTATACGTTAGTACGTAATAGTATATAACGTTATACGTCATTTAGGTAACACAACATAACGTTATACGTCATTACGTAATAGTATATAACATTATACGTCATTAGGGTAACACTACATAACGTTATACGTCATTACGTAATAGTATACAACGTTATACGTTATTACGTTATAGTATATAACGTTATGCGTTATTACGTAATAGTATATAACGTTATACGTCATAACGTAATAGCATATAACGTTACAAGTTATATGGGAATACTACATAACGTTATACGTCATTAGGTAATACTACATAACGTTCTACGTCATAAGGTAATACTACATCACGTTATACGTCAATTAGGTACCACTAAATAACGTTATACGTTATTACGTAATAGCATATCACGTTATACGTTAGTACGTAATAGTATATAATGCTATAAGTTATAAAGGAATACTATATAACGTTATACGTCATTAGGTAATACTACATAACGTTATGCTTCATTACTTAATAGTATATAACGTTATACGTTATTACGTAATAGTATATTACGTTATGCGTTAGTATGTAATAGTATGTAACGTTATACGTTAGTACGTAATAGTATATAACGTTTTACGTTATAAGGCAATACCACATAAAGTTATACGTCATAAGGTAATACTACATAACGTTATACGTCATAAGGTAATACTACATAACGTTATACGTCATTACGTAATAGTATATAACGTTATACGTCATTTGGTAATACTACATAACGTTATGCTTCATTACGTAATACTATATAACGTTATACGTCATTACGTAATAGTGTATAAAGTTATACGTTATTACGTAATAGTATATTACGTTATACGTTAGTACGTAGTGGTACATATCGTTATACGTTAGTACGTAATAGTATATAACGTTATACGTCATAACGTAATAGTATATAACGGTACAAGTTATATGAGAATACTACATAACGTTATACGTCATTAGGTAATACTACATAACGTTATACGTCATTAGGTAATACTACATAACGTTATGCTTCATTACGTAATAGTATATAACGTTATAGGTTATTACGTAATAGTATATTACGTCATGCGTTAGTATGTAATAGCATATAACGTTATACGTTAGTACGTAATAGTATATAACGTTATACGTCATAACGTAATAGTACATAACGTTATACGTTAGTACGTAATAGTATATAACGTTATACATCATAACGTAATAGTATATAACGTTACAAGTTATATGAGAATACTACATAACGTTATACGTCATTAGGTAATACTACATAACGTTATGCTTCATTACGTAATACTATATAACGTTATACGTCATTACGTAATATTGTATAAAGTTATACGTTATTACGTAATAGTATATTACGTTATACGTTAGTACTTAATGGTACATAACGTTATACGTCATTAGGTAATACTACATAACGTTATACGTCATTAGGTAATACTACATAACGTTATACGTCATAAGGGAATACTACATAACGTTATTCGTCATTACGTAATAGTATATAACGTTATACGTCATTACATAATAGTATATAACGTTATATGTTAGTACGTAATAGTATATAACGTTATACGTTAGTACGTAATAGTATATAATGTTATATGTCATAAGGTAATACTGTATAACGTTATACGTTATTCTGTAATAGTATATAACGTTATACGATATTACGTAATAGTATATTACGTTATACGTTGTACGTAATATTATATAACGTTATACGTTATAAGGCAATACCACATAACGTTATACGTCATAAGGTAATACCACATAACGTTATACGTCATTACGTAATAGTATATAACGTTATACGTCATTACATAATAGTATATACCGTTATACGTCATTACGTAATAGTATATATCGTTATACGTTAGTACGTAATATTATATAACGTTATACGTTAGTACGTAATATTATATAACGTTATACGTTATAAGGCAATACGTCATAACGTTATACGTCATAAGGTAATACTACATAACGTTATACGTCATAAGGGAATACTACATAACGTTATACGTCATTACGTAATAGTATATAACGTTATACGTCATTACGTAATAGTATATAACGTTTTACGTTAGTACGTAATATTATATAACGTTATACGATATAAGGCAATATCACATAACGTTATACGTCATTAGGTAATACTACATAACGTTATACGTCATAAGGGAATACTACATAACGTTATACGTCATTACGTAATAGTATATAACGTTATACGTCATTACGTAATAGTATATAACGTTATACGTTAGTACGTAATAGTATATAACGTTATACGTTAGTACGTAATAGTATATAATGTTATATGTCATAAGATGATACTATATAACGTTATACGTTATTCTGTAATAGTATATAACGTTATACTTTAGTACGTATTAGTATATAACGTTATACGTCATTTAGGTAACCCTACATAAAGTTATACGTCATTACGTAATAGTATATAACGTTATACGTTAGTACGTAATTTGTATATAACGTTATACGTCATTTAGGTAACACTACATAACGTTATACGTCATTACGTAATAGTATATAACGTTATACGTCATTACGTAATAATATATAACGTTATACGTCATTACGTAATAGTATAACGTTACACGTTAGTACGTAATATTATATAACGTTATTCGTTATAAGGCAATACCACATAACGTTATACGTCACAAGGTAGTACTACATAACGTTATACGTCATAAGGGAATACTACATAACGTTATACGTCATTACGTAATAGTATATAACGTTATACGTCATTACGTAATAGTATATAACGTTATACGTTAGTACGTAATAGTATATAACGTTATACGTTATTACGTAATAGTATATTAAGTTATACGTTGTACGTAATGGTACATAACGTTATACGTTATTACGTAATAGTATATAACGTTATACGTCATTTAGGTAACACTACATAACGTTATACGTCATTACGTAATAGTATATATCGTTATACGTTAGTACGTAATAGTATATAACGTTATACGTTATTACGTAATAGTATATAACGTTATACGTCATAACGTAATAGTATATAACGTTACAAGTTATATGGGAATACTACATAACGTTATACGTCATTAGGTAATACTACATAACGTTATACGTCATAAGGTAATACTACATCACGTTATACGTCATTTAGGTACCACTAAATAACGGTATACGTTATTACGTAATAGCATATCACGTTATACGTTAGTACGTAATAGTATATAATGCTATAAGTTATAAAGGAATACTATATAACGTTATACGTCATTAGGTAATACTACATAACGTTATGCTTCATTACTTAATAGTATATAACGTTATACGTTATTACGTAATAGTATATTACCTTATGCGTTAGTATGTAATAGTATATAACGTTATACGTTAATACGTAATAGTATATAATTTTTACGTCATAACGTAATAGTACATAACGTTATACGTTAGTACGTAATAGTATATAACGTTTTACGTTAGTACGTAATATTATATAACGTTATGCGTTATAAGGCAATACCACATAACGTTATACGTCATAAGATAATATTACATAACGTTATATTTCATTACGTAATAGTATATAACGTTATACGTCATTACGTAATAGTATATAACGTTATACGTTAGTACGTAATATTATATAACGTTATACGTTATAAGGCAATAACACATAACGTTATACGTCATAAGGTAATACTACATAACGTTATACGACGTAAGGTAATACTACATAACGTTATACGTCATTACGTAATAGTATATAACGTTATACGTCATTTAGGTAATACTACATAACGTTATACGTCATTACGTAATAGTATATAAGGTTATACGTTAGTACGTAATATTATTATAACGTTATACGTTATAAGGCAATACCACATAACGTTATACGTCATAAGGTAATACTACATAACGTTATACGTCATAAGGTAATGCTACATAACGTTATACGTCATTACGTAATAGTATATAACGTTATACGTCATTACGTAATAGCATATAACGTTATACGTCATTACGTAACAGTATATAACGTTATAAGTTATAAAGGAATAGTACATAACGTTATACGTCATAAGGTAATACTACATAATGTTATACGTCATAAGGTAATTCTACATAACGTTATACGTCATTACGTAATAGTATATAACGTTATACGTCATTACGTAATAGTATATAACGTTATACGTCATTACGTAACAGTATATAACGTTATAAGTTATAAAGGAATACTACATAACGTTATACGTCATGAGGTAATACTACATAACGTTATACTTCATTACGTAATTGTATATAACGTTATACATTATTACGTTATAGTATATTACGTTATACGTTAGTACGTAATAGTATATAACGTTATACGTTAGTACGTAATATTATATAACGTTATATGTTATAAGGCAATACCAAATAACGTTATACGTCATAAGGTAATACTACATCACGTTATACGTCATTTAGGTACCACTACATAACGTTATACGTTATTACGTAATAGCATATTACGTTATACGTTAGTACGTAATAGTATATAAAGTTATACGTTATTACGTAATACTATATTACGTTATACGTTAGTACGTAATGGTACATATCGTTATACGTTAGTACGTAATAGTATATAACGTTATACGTCATAACGTAATAGTATATAACGTTACAAGTTATATGAGAATACTACATAACGTTATACGTCATTAGGTAATACTACATAACATTATACGTCATTAGGTAATACTACATAAAGTTATGCTTCATTACGTAATAGTATATAACGTTATAGGTTATTACGTAATAGTATATTACGTTATGCGTTAGTATGTAATAGCATATAACGTTATACGTTAGTACGTAATAGTATATAACGTTATACGTCATAACGTAATAGTACATGACGTTATACGTTAGTACGCAATAGTATATAACGTTTTACGTTAGTACGTAATATTATATAACGTTATACGTTATAAGGCAATACCACATAACGTTATACGTCATTACGTAATAGTGTATAACGTTATACGTTATTACGTAATAGTATATTACGTTATACGTTAGTACGTAATGGTACATAACGTTATACGTCATTAGGTAATACTACATAACGTTATACGTCATTAGGTAATACTACATAACGTTATACGTCATAAGGGAATACTACATAACGTTATACGTCATTACGTAATAGTATATAACGTTATACGTCATTTAGGTAACCCTACATAACGTTATACGTCATTACGTAATAGTATATAACGTTATACGTTAGTACGTAATATTATATAACGTTATACGTTATAAGGCTATACCACATAACGTTATACGTCATAAGGGAATACTATATAACGTTATACGTCATTACGTAATAGTATATAACGTTATACGTTAGTACGTAATAGTATATAACGTTATACGTTAGTGCGTAATAGTATATAACGTTATACGTCATTTAGGTAACACTACATAACGTTATACGTCATTACGTAATAGTATATAACGTTATACGTTAGTACGTAATATTATATAACGTTATACGTTATAAGGCAATACCACATAACGTTATACGTCATAAGGTAGTACTACATAACGTTATACGTCATAAGGGAATACTACATAACGTTATACGTCATTACGTAATAGTATATAACGTTGTACGTCATTACGTAATAGTATATAACGTTACAAGTTATATGGGAATACTACATAACGTTATACGTCATTAGGTAATACTACATAACGTTCTACGTCATAAGGTAATACTACATCACGTTATACGTCATTTAGGTACCACTAAATAACGTTATACGTTATTACGTAATAGTATATTACGTTATACGTTGTACGTAATGGTACATAACGTTATACGTTAGTACGTAATAGTATATAACGTTATACGTCATTTAGGTAACACAACATAACGTTATACGTCATTACGTAATAGTATATAACATTATACGTCATTAGGGTAACACTACATAACGTTATACGTCATTACGTAATATTATATATCGTTATACGTTAGTACGTAATAGTATATAACGTTATACGTTATTACGTAATAGTATATAACGTTATACGTCATAACGTAATAGTATATAACGTTACAAGTTATATGGGAATACTACATAACGTTATACGTCATTAGGTAATACTACATAACGTTCTACGTCATAAGGTAATACTACATCACGTTATACGTCAATTATGTACCACTAAATAACGTTATACGTTATTACGTAATAGCATATCACGTTATACGTTAGTACGTAATAGTATATAATGCTATAAGTTATAAAGGAATACTATATAACGTTATACGTCATTAGGTAATACTACATAACGTTATGCTTCATTACTTAATAGTATATAACGTTATACGTTATTACGTAATAGTATATTACGTTATGCGTTAGTATGTAATAGTATATAACGTTATACGTTAGTACGTAATAGTATATAACGTTATACGTTATAAGGCAATACCACATAAAGTTATACGTCATAAGGTAATACTACATAACGTTATACGTCATAAGGTAATACTACATAACGTTATACGTCATTACGTAATAGTATATAACGTTATACGTCATTAGGTAATACTACATAACGTTATGCTTCATTACGTAATACTATATAACGTTATACGTCATTACGTAATAGTGTATAAAGTTATACGTTATTACGTAATAGTATATTACGTTATACGTTAGTACGTAGTGGTACATATCGTTATACGTTAGTACGTAATAGTATATAACGTTATACGTCATAACGTAATGGTATATAACGGTACAAGTTATATGAGAATACTACATAACGTTATACGTCATTAGGTAATACTACATAACGTTATACGTCATTAGGTAATACTACATAACGTTATGCTTCATTACGTAATAGTATATAACGTTATAGGTTATTACGTAATAGTATATTACGTCATGCGTTAGTATGTAATAGCATATAACGTTATACGTTAGTACGTAATAGTATATAACGTTATACGTCATAACGTAATAGTACATAACGTTATACGTTAGTACGTAATAGTATATAACGTTATACATCATAACGTAATAGTATATAACGTTACAAGTTATATGAGAATACTACATAACGTTATACGTCATTAGGTAATACTACATAACGTTATGCTTCATTACGTAATACTATATAACGTTATACGTCATTACGTAATATTGTATAAAGTTATACGTTATTACGTAATAGTATATTACGTTATACGTTAGTACTTAATGGTACATAACGTTATACGTCATTAGGTAATACTACATAACGTTATACGTCATTAGGTAATACTACATAACGTTATACGTCATAAGGGAATACTACAGGGTGCGCCGTTAGAATCCGGACAAAAGAAGTTTTGTGCAGAAAGTTGTTTATTTAAGTCAATACACAAAAACACATGAAAATGTTGTTATATCTCATTTAAAGGGTCCTTGCTGAGAACTTTTATTCTATGTAACCACCCTCTGCCTCTATGACCTGCTCTATTCTTGCTCTAAAGCGCGAGCACGCTGACTTCAACTGGTCGCGTTTAATTGTCGCGAATTCTGACTCGATAGCAGCTCGTAGGGAGTTGACGTTGGGGTGCCTGCATTTATTAGTTTGTCTCTCGATAACGCCCCACACGTAATAGTCCAATGGGTTTAGGTCGGGACTGTTAGGAGGCCAGAAATCTTTCGACCAAAACATGTCCACATTGTCAGAGAGCCAATTTTGAACAAGATGACTTGTGTGAGCAGGTGCGCCATCTTGTTGAAATAAATACGGCCTTCCAGAAGCCGTAATTTCCATCCACGGCTTTATTACTGTCTTCAGGACCTCCAAATAAACCTCCTTTGTGATTCTTTCGCCTTTTTGGAAGAAGTGCGGAGGCATGACGTCGCCCTCACTTGAGACAACGCTCAAAACGTGAACACTTGCTGGAAATTTGGTTTTGCCCACAACAAAATTAAATTACCGTCGATCTTGGGTAGCTAAAGAATTTTATAATTTCGACCGGCGTTCTCCCGGCGCGAAGACTTTCTATAATCGCCGCTCTTCTATCGTATTCCGGGTTTTGCTTAACGAGTTCTGTCATTTTGAGGTTATAGAAGACTTATTGACATATTTAACTAACTTCAGAGTCAATCAGCACAAACATCTGAATTCTAATATGGTGGGAACTACAAATTGAATTCTGTCCGAATTCTAACGGCGCACCCTGTACATAACGTTATTCGTCATTACGTAATAGTATATAACGTTATACGTCATTACATAATAGTATATAACGTTATACGTTAGTACGTAATAGTATATAACGTTATACGTTAGTACGTAATAGTATATAATGTTATATGTCATAAGGTAATACTGTATAACGTTATACGTTATTCTGTAATAGTATATAACGTTATACGATATTACGTAATAGTATATTACGTTATACGTTGTACGTAATATTATATAACGTTATACGTTATAAGGCAATACCACATAACGTTATACGTCATAAGGTAATACCACATAACGTTATACGTCATTACGTAATAGTATATAACGTTATACGTCATTACATAATAGTATATAACGTTATACGTCATTACGTAATAGTATATATCGTTATACGTTAGTACGTAATATTATATAACGTTATACGTTATAAGGCAATACGTCATAACGTTATACGTCATAAGGTAATACTACATAACGTTAAACGTCATTACGTAATAGTATATAACGTTATACGTCATTATGTAATAGTAAATTGCGTTATACGTCATAACGTAATAGTACATAACGTTATACGTTAGTACGTAATAGTATATAACGTTTTACGTTAGTACGTAATATTATATAACGTTATACGATATAAGGCAATATCACATAACGTTATACGTCATTAGGTAATACTACATAACGTTATACGTCATAAGGGAATACTACATAACGTTATACGTCATTACGTAATAGTATATAACGTTATACGTCATTACGTAATAGTATATAACGTTATACGTTAGTACGTAATAGTATATAACGTTATACGTTAGTACGTAATAGTATATAATGTTATATGTCATAAGATAATACTATATAACGTTATACGTTATTCTGTAATAGTATATAACGTTATACTTTAGTACGTATTAGTATATAACGTTATACGTCATTTAGGTAACCCTACATAACGTTATACGTCATTACGTAATAGTATATAACGTTATACGTTAGTACGTAATTTGTATATAACGTTATACGTCATTTAGGTAACACTACATAACGTTATACGTCATTACGTAATAGTATATAACGTTATACGTCATTACGTAATAATATATAACGTTATACGTCATTACGTAATAGTATAACGTTACACGTTAGTACGTAATATTATATAACGTTATTCGTTATAAGGCAATATCACATAACGTTATACGTCATTAGGTAATACTACATAACGTTATACGTCATAAGGAAATACTACATAACGTTATACGTCATTACGTAATAGTATATAACGTTATACGTCATTACGTAATAGTATATAACGTTATACGTTAGTACGTAATAGTATATAACGTTATACGTTATTACGTAATAGTATATTAAGTTATACGTTGTACGTAATGGTACATAACGTTATACGTTATTACGTAATAGTATATAACGTTATAAGTCATTTAGGTAACACTACATAACGTTATACGTCATTACGTAATAGAATATATCGTTATACGTTAGTACGTAATAGTATATAACGTTATACGTTATTACGTAATAGTATATAACGTTATACGTCATAACGTAATAGTATATAACGTTACAAGTTATATGGGAATACTACATAACGTTATACGTCATTAGGTAATACTACATAACGTTATACGTCATAAGGTAATACTACATCACGTTATACGTCATTTAGGTACCACTAAATAACGGTATACGTTATTACGTAATAGCATATCACGTTATACGTTAGTACGTAATAGTATATAATGCTATAAGTTATAAAGGAATACTATATAACGTTATACGTCATTAGGTAATACTACATAACGTTATGCTTCATTACTTAATAGTATATAACGTTATACGTTATTACGTAATAGTATATTACGTTATGCGTTAGTATGTAATAGTATATAACGTTATACGTTAGTACGTAATAGTATATAACGTTATACGTTGTACGTAATGGTACATAACGTTATACGTTAGTACGTAATAGTATATAACGTTATACGTCATTTAGGTAACACAACATAACGTTATACGTCATTACGTAATAGTATATAACATTATACGTCATTAGGGTAACACTACATAACGTTATACGTCATTACGTAATAGTATATATCGTTATACGTTAGTACGTAATAGTATGTTACGTTATACGTTGTACGTAATGGTACATAACGTTATACGTTAGTACGTAATAGTATATAACGTTATACGTCATTTAGGTAACACAACATAACGTTATACGTCATTACGTAATAGTATATAACATTATACGTCATTAGGGTAACACTACATAACGTTATACGTCATTACGTAATAGTATATATCGTTATACGTTAGTACGTAATAGTATATAACGTTATACGTTATTACGTAATAGTATATAACGTTATACGTCATAACGTAATAGTATATAACGTTACAAGTTATATGGGAATACTACATAACGTTATACGTCATTAGGTAATACTACATAACGTTATACGTCATAAGGTAATACTACATCACGTTATACGTCATTTAGGTACCACTAAATAACGGTATACGTTATTACGTAATAGCATATCACGTTATACATTAGTACGTAATAGTATATAATGCTATAAGTTATAAAGGAATACTATATAACGTTATACGTCATTAGGTAATACTACATAACGTTATGCTTCATTACTTAATAGTATATAACGTTATACGTTATTACGTAATAGTATATTACGTTATGCGTTAGTATGTAATAGTATATAACGTTATTCGTTAGTACGTAATAGTATATAACGTTATACGTTATAAGGCAATATCACATAAAGTTATACGTCATAAGGTAATAGTACATAACGTTATACGTCATAAGGTAATACTACATAACGTTATACGTCATTACGTAATAGTATATAACGTTATACGTCATTTGGTAATACTACATAACGTTATGCTTCATTACGTAATACTATATAACGTTATACGTCATTACGTAATAGTGTATAAAGTTATACGTTATTACGTAATAGTATATTACGTTATACGTTAGTACGTAGTGGTACATATCGTTATACGTTAGTACGTAATAGTATATAACGTTATACATCATAACGTAATAGTATATAACGTTACAAGTTATATGAGAATACTACATAACGTTATACGTCATTAGGTAATACTACATAACGTTATGCTTCATTACGTAATACTATATAACGTTATACGTCATTACGTAATATTGTATAAAGTTATACGTTATTACGTAATAGTATATTACGTTATACGTTAGTACTTAATGGTACATAACGTTATACGTCATTAGGTAATACTACATAACGTTATACGTCATTAGGTAATACTACATAACGTTATACGTCATAAGGGAATACTACATAACGTTATTTGTCATTACGTAATAGTATATAACGTTATATGTCATTACATAATAGTATATAACGTTATACGTTAGTACGTAATAGTATATAACGTTATACGTTAGTACGTAATAGTATATAATGTTATATGTCATAAGGTAATACTGTATAACGTTATACGTTATTCTGTAATAGTATATAACGTTATACGTTATTACGTAATAGTATATTACGTTATACGTTGTACGTAATATTATATAACGTTATACGTTATAAGGCAATACCACACAACGTTATACGTCATAAGGTAATACTACATAACGTTATACGTCATTACGTAATAGTATATAACGTTATACGTCATTACATAATAGTATATAACGTTATACGTCATTACGTAATAGTATATAACGTTATACGTTAGTACGTAATATTATATAACGTTATACATTATAAGGCAATACCACATAACGTTATACGTCATAAGGTAATACTACATAACGTTATACGTCATTACGTAATAGTATATAACGTTATACGTCATTATGTAATAGTAAATTACGTTATACGTCATAACGTAATAGTACATAACGTTATACGTTAGTACGTAATAGTATATAACGTTTTACGTTAGTACGTAATATTATATAACGTTATACGATATAAGGCAATACCACATAACGTTATACGTCATTAGGTAATACTACATAACGTTATACGTCATAAGGGAATACTACATAACGTTATACGTCATTACGTAATAGTATATAACGTTATACGTCATTACGTAATAGTATATAACGTTATACGTTAGTACGTAATAGTATATAATGTTATATGTCATAAGATAATACTATATAACGTTATACGTTATTCTGTAATAGTATATAACGTTATACTTTAGTACGTATTAGTATATAACGTTATACGTCATTTAGGTAACCCTACATAACGTTATACGTCATTACGTAATAGTATATAACGTTATACGTTAGTACGTAATTTGTATATAACGTTATACGTCATTTAGGTAACACTACATAACGTTATACGTCATTACGTAATAGTATATAACGTTATACGTCATTACGTAATAATATATAACGTTATACGTCATTACGTAATAGTATAACGTTACACGTTAGTTCGTAATAGTATATAACGTTTTACGTTAGTACGTAATATTATATAACGTTATACGATATAAGGCAATATCACATAACGTTATACGTCATTACGTAATAGTATATAACGTTATACGTCATTACGTAATAGTATATAACGTTATACGTTAGTACGTAATAGTATATAACGTTATACGTTAGTACGTAATAGTATATAATGTTATATGTCATAAGATAATACTATATAACGTTATACGTTATTCTGTAATAGTATATAACGTTATACTTTAGTACGTATTAGTATATAACGTTATACGTCATTTAGGTAACCCTACATAACGTTATACGTCATTACGTAATAGTATATAACGTTATACGTTAGTACCTAATTTGTATATAACGTTATACGTCATTTAGGTAACACTACATAACGTTATACGTCATTACGTAATAGTATATAACGTTATACGTCATTACGTAATAATATATAACGTTATACGTCATTACGTAATAGTATAACGTTACACGTTAGTACGTAATATTATATAACGTTATTCGTTATAAGGCAATACCACATAACGTTATACGTCACAAGGTAGTACTACATAACGTTATACGTCATAAGGGAATACTACATAACGTTATACGTCATTACGTAATAGTATATAACGTTATACGTCATTACGTAATAGTATATAACGTTATACGTTAGTACGTAATAGTATATAACGTTATATGTCATAAGGTAATACTGTATAACGTTATACGTTATTCTGTAATAGTATATAACGTTATACGTTATTACGTAATAGTATATTAAGTTATACGTTGTACGTAATGGTACATAACGTTATACGTTATTACGTAATAGTATATAACGTTATACGTCAATTAGGTAACACTACATAACGTTATACGTCATTACGTAATAGTATATATCGTTATACGTTAGTACGTAATAGTATATAACGTTTAACGTTATTACGTAATAGTATATAACGTTATACGTCATAACGTAATAGTATATAACGTTACAAGTTATATGGGAATACTACATAACGTTATACGTCATTAGGTAATACTACATAACGTTATACGTCATAAGGTAATACTACATCACGTTATACGTCATTTAGGTACCACTAAATAACGGTATACGTTATTACGTAATAGCATATCACGTTATACGTTAGTACGTAATAGTATATAATGCTATAAGTTATAAAGGAATACTATATAACGTTATACGTCGTTAGGTAATACTACATAACGTTATGCTTCATTACTTAATAGTATATAACGTTATACGTTATTACGTAATAGTATATTACGTTATGCGTTAGTATGTAATAGTATATAACGTTATACGTTAGTACGTAATAGTATATAACGTTATACGATGTACGTAATGGTACATAACGTTATACGTTAGTACGTAATAGTATATAACGTTATACGTCATTTAGGTAACACAACATAACGTTATACGTCATTACGTAATAGTATATAACATTATACGTCATTAGGGTAACACTACATAACGTTATACGTCATTACGTAATAGTATATATCGTTATACGTTAGTACGTAATAGTATATTACGTTATACGTTGTACGTAATGGTACATAACGTTATACGTTAGTACGTAATAGTATATAACGTTATACGTCATTTAGGTAACACAACATAACGTTATACGCCATTACGTAATAGTATATAACATTATACGTCATTAGGGTAACACTACATAACGTTATACGTCATTACGTAATAGTATATATCGTTATACGTTAGTACGTAATAGTATATAACGTTATACGTTATTACGTAATAGTATATAACGTTATACGTCATAACGTAATAGTATATAACGTTACAAGTTATATGTGAATACTACATAACGTTATACGTCATTAGGTAATACTACATAACGTTCTACGTCATAAGGTAATACTACATCACGTTATACGTCAATTAGGTACCACTAAATAACGTTATACGTTATTACGTAATAGCATATCACGTTATACGTTAGTACGTAATAGTATATAATGCTATAAGTTATAAAGGAATACTATATAACGTTATACGTCATTAGGTAATACTACATAACGTTATGCTTCATTACTTAATAGTATATAACGTTATACGTTATTACGTAATAGTATATTACGTTATGCGTTAGTATGTAATAGTATATAACGTTATACGTTAGTACGTAATAGTATATAACGTTATACGTTATAAGGCAATACCACATAAAGTTATACGTCATAAGGTAATACTACATAACGTTATACGTCATAAGGTAATACTACATAACGTTATACGTCATTACGTAATAGTATATAACGTTATACGTCATTAGGTAATACTACATAACGTTATGCTTCATTACGTAATACTATATAACGTTATACGTCATTACGTAATAGTGTATAAAGTTATACGTTATTACGTAATAGTATATTACGTTATACGTTAGTACGTAGTGGTACATATCGTTATACGTTAGTACGTAATAGTATATAACGTTATACGTCATAACGTAATAGTATATAACGGTACAAGTTATATGAGAATACTACATAACGTTATACGTCATTAGGTAATACTACATAACGTTATACGTCATTAGGTAATACTACATAACGTTATGCTTCATTACGTAATAGTATATAACGTTATAGGTTATTACGTAATAGTATATTACGTCATGCGTTAGTATGTAATAGCATATAACGTTATACGTTAGTACGTAATAGTATATAACGTTATACATCATAACGTAATAGTATATAACGTTACAAGTTATATGAGAATACTACATAACGTTATACGTCATTAGGTAATACTACATAACGTTATACGTCATAAGGGAATACTACATAACGTTATTCGTCATTACGTAATAGTATATAACGTTATACGTCATTACATAATAGTATATAACGTTATACGTTAGTACGTAATAGTATATAACGTTATACGTTAGTACGTAATAGTATATAATGTTATATGTCATAAGGTAATACTGTATAACGTTATACGTTATTCTGTAATAGTATATAACGTTATACGATATTACGTAATAGTATATTACGTTATACGTTGTACGTAATATTATATAACGTTATACGTTATAAGGCAATACCACATAACGTTATACGTCATAAGGTAATACCACATAACGTTATACGTCATTACGTAATAGTATATAACGTTATACGTCATTACATAATAGTATATAACGTTATACGTCATTACGTAATAGTATATATCGTTATACGTTAGTACGTAATATTATATAACGTTATACGTTATAAGGCAATACGTCATAACGTTATACGTCATAAGGTAATACTACATAACGTTAAACGTCATTACGTAATAGTATATAACGTTATACGTCATTATGTAATAGTAAATTGCGTTATACGTCATAACGTAATAGTACATAACGTTATACGTTAGTACGTAATAGTATATAACGTTTTACGTTAGTACGTAATATTATATAACGTTATACGATATAAGGCAATATCACATAACGTTATACGTCATTAGGTAATACTACATAACGTTATACGTCATAAGGGAATACTACATAACGTTATACGTCATTACGTAATAGTATATAACGTTATACGTCATTACGTAATAGTATATAACCTTATACGTTAGTACGTAATAGTATATAACGTTATACGTTAGTACGTAATAGTATATAATGTTATATGTCATAAGATAATACTATATAACGTTATACGTTATTCTGTAATAGTATATAACGTTATACTTTAGTACGTATTAGTATATAACGTTATACGTCATTTAGGTAACCCTACATAACGTTATACGTCATTACGTAATAGTATATAACGTTATACGTTAGTACGTAATTTGTATATAACGTTATACGTCATTTAGGTAACACTACATAACTTTATATGTCATTACGTAATAGTATATAACGTTATACGTCATTACGTAATAATATATAACGTTATACGTCATTACGTAATAGTATAACGTTACACGTTAGTACGTAATATTATATAACGTTATTCGTTATAAGGCAATACCACATAACGTTATACGTCACAAGGTAGTACTACATAACGTTATACGTCATAAGGGAATACTACATAACGTTATACGTCATTACGTAATAGTATATAACGTTATACGTCATTACGTAATAGTATATAACGTTATACGTTAGTACGTAATAGTATATAACGTTATATGTCATAAGGTAATACTGTATAACGTTATACGTTATTCTGTAATAGTATATAACGTTATACGTTATTACGTAATAGTATATTAAGTTATACGTTGTACGTAATGGTACATAACGTTATACGTTATTACGTAATAGTATATAACGTTATACGTCATTTAGGTAACACTACATAACGTTATACGTCATTACGTAATAGTATATATCGTTATACGTTAGTACGTAATAGTATATAACGTTATACGTTATTACGTAATAGTATATAACGTTATACGTCATAACGTAATAGTATATAACGTTACAAGTTATATGGGAATACTACATAACGTTATACGTCATTAGGTAATACTACATAACGTTATACGTCATAAGGTAATACTACATCACGTTATACGTCATTTAGGTACCACTAAATAACGGTATACGTTATTACGTAATAGCATATCACGTTATACGTTAGTACGTAATAGTATATAATGCTATAAGTTATAAAGGAATACTATATAACGTTATACGTCATTAGGTAATACTACATAACGTTATGCTTCATTACTTAATAGTATATAACGTTATACGTTATTACGTAATAGTATATTACGTTATGCGTTAGTATGTAATAGTATATAACGTTATACGTTAGTACGAAATAGTATATAACGTTATACGTTGTACGTAATGGTACATAACGTTATACGTTAGTACGTAATAGTATATAACGTTATACGTCATTTAGGTAACACAACATAACGTTATACGTCATTACGTAATAGTATATAACATTATACGTCATTAGGGTAACACTACATAACGTTATACGTCATTACGTAATAGTATATATCGTTATACGTTAGTACGTAATAGTATATTACGTTATGCGTTAGTATGTAATAGTATATAACGTTATACGTTAGTACGAAATAGTATATAACGTTATACGTTGTACGTAATGGTACATAACGTTATACGTTAGTACGTAATAGTATATAACGTTATACGTCATTTAGGTAACACAACATAACGTTATACGTCATTACGTAATAGTATATAACATTATACGTCATTAGGGTAACACTACATAAAGTTATACGTCATTACGTAATAGTATATATCGTTATACGTTAGTACGTAATAGTATATAATGCTATAAGTTATAAAGGAATACTATATAACGTTATACGTCATTAGGTAATACTACATAACGTTATGCTTCATTACTTAATAGTATATAACGTTATACGTTATTACGTAATAGTATATTACGATATGCGTTAGTATGTAATAGTATATAACGTTATACGTTAGTACGTAATAGTATATAACGTTATACGTTATAAGGCAATACCACATAAAGTTATACGTCATAAGGTAATACTACATAACGTTATACGTCATAAGGTAATACTACATAACGTTATACGTCATTACGTAATAGTATATAACGTTATACGTCATTAGGTAATACTACATAACGTTATGCTTCATTACGTAATACTATATAACGTTATACGTCATTACGTAATAGTGTATAAAGTTATACGTTATGACGTAATAGTATATTACGTTATACGTTAGTACGTAGTGGTACATATCGTTATACGTTAGTACGTAATAGTATATAACGTTATACGTCATAACGTAATAGTATATAACGGTACAAGTTATATGAGAATACTACATAACGTTATACGTCATTAGGTAATACTACATAACGTTATACGTCATTAGGTAATACTACATAACGTTATGCTTCATTACGTAATAGTATATAACGTTATAGGTTATTACGTAATAGTATATTACGTTATACGTTAGTACTTAATGGTACATAACGTTATACGTCATTAGGTAATACTACATAACGTTATACGTCATTAGGTAATACTACATAACGTTATACGTCATAAGGGAATACTACATGACGTTATTCGTCATTACGTAATAGTATATAACGTTATACGTCATTACATAATAGTATATAACGTTATACGTTAGTACGTAATAGTATATAACGTTATACGTTAGTACGTAATAGTATATAATGTTATATGTCATAAGGTAATACTGTATAACGTTATACGTTATTCTGTAATAGTATATAACGTTATACGATATTACGTAATAGTATATTACGTTATACGTTGTACGAAATATTATATAACGTTATACGTTATAAGGCAATACCACATAACGTTATACGTCATAAGGTAATACCACATAACGTTATACGTCATTACGTAATAGTATATAACGTTATACGTCATTACATAATAGTATATAACGTTATACGTCATTACGTAATAGTATATATCGTTATACGTTAGTACGTAATATTATATAACGTTATACGTTATAAGGCAATACGTCATAACGTTATACGTTATTACGTAATAGCATATCACGTTATACGTTAGTACGTAATAGTATATAATGCTATAAGTTATAAAGGAATACTATATAACGTTATACGTCATTAGGTAATACTACATAACGTTATGCTTCATTACTTAATAGTATATAACGTTATACGTTATTACGTAATAGTATATTACGATATGCGTTAGTATGTAATAGTATATAACGTTATACGTTAGTACGTAATAGTATATAACGTTATACGTTATAAGGCAATACCACATAAAGTTATACGTCATAAGGTAATACTACATAACGTTATACGTCATAAGGTAATACTACATAACGTTATACGTCATTACGTAATAGTATATAACGTTATACGTCATTAGGTAATACTACATAACGTTATGCTTCATTACGTAATACTATATAACGTTATACGTCATTACGTAATAGTGTATAAAGTTATACGTTATTACGTAATAGTATATTACGTTATACGTTAGTACGTAGTGGTACATATCGTTATACATTAGTACGTAATAGTATATAACGTTATACGTCATAACGTAATAGTATATAACGGTACAAGTTATATGAGAATACTACATAACGTTATACGTCATTAGGTAATACTACATAACGTTATACGTCATTAGGTAATACTACATAACGTTATGCTTCATTACGTAATAGTATATAACGTTATAGGTTATTACGTAATAGTATATTACGTTATACGTTAGTACTTAATGGTACATAACGTTATACGTCATTAGGTAATACTACATAACGTTATACGTCATTAGGTAATACTACATAACGTTATACGTCATAAGGGAATACTACATGACGTTATTCGTCATTACGTAATAGTATATAACGTTATACGTCATTACATAATAGTATATAACGTTATACGTTAGTACGTAATAGTATATAACGTTATACGTTAGTACGTAATAGTATATAATGTTATATGTCATAAGGTAATACTGTATAACGTTATACGTTATTCTGTAATAGTATATAACGTTATACGATATTACGTAATAGTATATTACGTTATACGTTGTACGTAATATTATATAACGTTATACGTTATAAGGCAATACCACATAACGTTATACGTCATAAGGTAATACCACATAACGTTATACGTCATTACGTAATAGTATATAACGTTATACGTCATTACATAATAGTATATAACGTTATACGTCATTACGTAATAGTATATATCGTTATACGTTAGTACGTAATATTATATAACGTTATACGTTATAAGGCAATACGTCATAACGTTATACGTCATAAGGTAATACTACATAACGTTAAACGTCATTACGTAATAGTATATAACGTTATACGTCATTATGTAATAGTAAATTGCGTTATACGTCATAACGTAATAGTACATAACGTTATACGTTAGTACGTAATAGTATATAACGTTTTACGTTAGTACGTAATATTATATAACGTTATACGATATAAGGCAATATCACATAACGTTATACGTCATTAGGTAATACTACATAACGTTATACGTCATAAGGGAATACTACATAACGTTATACGTCATTACGTAATAGTATATAACGTTATACGTCATTACGTAATAGTATATAACCTTATACGTTAGTACGTAATAGTATATAACGTTATACGTTAGTACGTAATAGTATATAATGTTATATGTCATAAGATAATACTATATAACGTTATACGTTATTCTGTAATAGTATATAACGTTATACTTTAGTACGTATTAGTATATAACGTTATACGTCATTTAGGTAACCCTACATAACGTTATACGTCATTACGTAATAGTATATAACGTTATACGTTAGTACGTAATATGTATATAACGTTATACGTCATTTAGGTAACACTACATAACTTTATATGTCATTACGTAATAGTATATAACGTTATACGTCATTACGTAATAATATATAACGTTATACGTCATTACGTAATAGTATAACGTTACACGTTAGTACGTAATATTATATAACGTTATTCGTTATAAGGCAATACCACATAACGTTATACGTCACAAGGTAGTACTACATAACGTTATACGTCATAAGGGAATACTACATAACGTTATACGTCATTACGTAATAGTATATAACGTTATACGTCATTACGTAATAGTATATAACGTTATACGTTAGTACGTAATAGTATATAACGTTATATGTCATAAGGTAATACTGTATAACGTTATACGTTATTCTGTAATAGTATATAACGTTATACGTTATTACGTAATAGTATATTAAGTTATACGTTGTACGTAATGGTACATAACGTTATACGTTATTACGTAATAGTATATAACGTTATACGTCATTTAGGTAACACTACATAACGTTATACGTCATTACGTAATAGTATATATCGTTATACGTTAGTACGTAATAGTATATAACGTTATACGTTATTACGTAATAGCATATCACGTTATACGTTAGTACGTAATAGTATATAATGCTATAAGTTATAAAGGAATACTATATAACGTTATACGTCATTAGGTAATACTACATAACGTTATGCTTCATTACTTAATAGTATATAACGTTATACGTTATTACGTAATAGTATATTACGTTATGCGTTAGTATGTAATAGTATATAACGTTATACGTTAGTACGTAATAGTATATAACGTTATACGTTATAAGGCAATATCACATAAAGTTATACGTCATAAGGTAATAGTACATAACGTTATACGTCATTAGGTAATACTACATAACGTTATACGTCATTAGGTAATACTACATAACGTTATACGTCATAAGGGAATACTACATAACGTTATTTGTCATTACGTAATAGTATATAACGTTATATGTCATTACATAATAGTATATAACGTTATACGTTAGTACGTAATAGTATATAACGTTATACGTTAGTACGTAATAGTATATAACGTTATATGTCATTACGTAATAGTATATAACGTTATACGTCATTACATAATAGTATATAACGTTATATGTCATTACGTAATAGTATATAACGTTATACGTCATTACATAATAGTATATAACGTTATACGTCATTACGTAATAGTATATAACGTTATACGTCATAACGTAATAGTACATAACGTTATACGTTAGTACGTAATAGTATATAACGTTTTACGTTAGTACGTAATATTATATAACGTTATACGATATAAGGCAATACCACATAACGTTATACGTCATTAGGTAATACTACATAACGTTATACGTCATAAGGGAATACTACATAACGTTATACGTCATTACGTAATAGTATATAACGTTATACGTCATTACGTAATACTATATAACGTTATACGTCATTACGTAATAGTGTATAAAGTTATACGTTATTACCTAATAGTATATAACGTTATACGTTAGTACGTAATAGTATATTACGTTATACGTTAGTACGTAGTGGTACATAACGTTATACGTTAGTACGTAATAGTATATAACGTTATACGTCATAACGTAATAGTACATAACGTTATACGTTAGTACGTAATAGTATATAACGTTATACATCATAACGTAATAGTATATAACGTTACAAGTTATATGAGAATACTACATAACGTTATACGTCATTAGGTAATACTACATAACGTTATGCTTCATTACGTAATACTATATAACGTTATACGTCATTACGTAATAGTGTATAAAGTTATACGTTATTACCTAATAGTATATAACGTTATACGTTAGTACGTAATAGTATATTACGTTATACGTTAGTACGTAGTGGTACATAACGTTATACGTTAGTACGTAATAGTATATAACGTTATACGTTAGTACGTAATAGTATATAATGTTATATGTCATAAGGTAATACTATATAACGTTATACGTTATTCTGAATTAGTATATAACGTTATACATCATAACGTAATAGTATATAACGTTACAAGTTATATGAGAATACTACATAACGTTATACGTCATTAGGTAATACTACATAACGTTATGCTTCATTACGTAATACTATATAACGTTATACGTTATTACGTAATACTATATTACGTTATACGTTATTACGTAATAGTATATAACGTTATACGTTAGTACGTAATAGTATATTACGATATACGTTAGTACGTAGTGGTACATATCGTTATACGTTAGTACGTAATAGTATATAACGTTATACGTCATAACGTAATAGTATATAACGTTACAAGTTATATGAGAATACTACATAACGTTATACGTCATTAGGTAATACTACATAACGTTATACGTCATTAGGTAATACTACATAACGTTATGCTTCATTACGTAATAGTATATAACGTTATAGGTTATTACGTAATAATATATTACGTCATGCGTTAGTATGTAATAGCATATAACGTTATACGTTAGTACGTAATAGTATATAACGTTATACGTCATAACGTAATAGTACATAACGTTATACGTTAGTACGTAATAGTATATAACGTTATACATCATAACGTAATAGTATATAACGTTACAAGTTATATGAGAATACTACATAACGTTATACGTCATTAGGTAATACTACATAACGTTATGCTTCATTACGTAATACTATATAACGTTATACGTCATTACGTAATAGTGTATAAAGTTATACGTTATTACGTAATAGTATATTACGTTATACGTTAGTACGTAATGGTACATAACGTTATACGTTAGTACGTAATAGTATATAACGTTATACGTTAGTACGTAATAGTATATAATGTTATATGTCATAAGGTAATACTATATAACGTTATACGTTATTCTGTAATAGTATATAACGTTATACTTTAGTACGTATTAGTATATAACGTTATACGTCATTTAGGTTACCCTACATAACGTTATACGTCATTACGTAATAGTATATAACGTTATACGTTAGTACCCAATATTATATAACGTTATACGTTATAAGGCAATACCACATAACGTTGTACGTCATAAGGTAATACTACATAACGTTATACGTCATTACGTAATAGTATATAACGTTATACGTCTTTATGTAATAGTAAATTACGTTATACGTCATAACGTAATAGTACATAACGTTATACGTTAGTACGTAATAGTATATAACGTTTTACGGTAGTACGTAATATTATATAACGTTATACGTTAGTACGTAATAGTATATAACGTTATACGTTAGTGCGTAATAGTATATAACGATATACGTTAGTACGTAATATTATATAATGTTATATGTCTTTACGTAACAGTATATAACGTTATACGTTATTACGTAATAGTATATTACGTTATACGTTAGTACATAATGGTACATAACGTTATACGTCATTAGGTAATACTACATAACGTTATACGTCATTAGGTAATACTACATAACGTTATACGTCATAAGGGAATACTACATAACGTTATACGTCATTACGTAATAGTATATAACGTTATACGTTAGTACGTAATAGTATATAACGTTATACGTTAGTACGTAATAGTATATAATGTTATATGTCATATGGTAATACTATATAACGTTATACGTTATTCTGAAATAGTATATAACGTTATACTTTAGTACGTATTAGTATATAACGTTATACGTCATTTAGATAACCCTACATAACGTTATGCTTCATTACTTAATAGTATATAACGTTATACGTTATTACGTAATACTATATTACGTTATACGTTATTACGTAATAGTATATAACGTCATACGTTAGTACGTAATAGTATATTACGTTATACGTTAGTACGTAGTGGTACATATCGTTATACGTTAGTACGTAATAGTATATAACGTTATACGTCATAACGTAATAGTATATAACGTTACAAGTTATATGAGAATACTACATAACGTTATACGTCATTAGGTAATACTACATAACGTTATGCTTCATTACGTAATACTATATAACGTTATACGTCATTACGTAATAGTGTATAAAGTTATACGATATTACGTAATATTATATTACGTTATACGTTAGTACGTAATGGTACATAACGTTATACGTTAGTACGTAATAGTATATAACGTTATACGTTAGTACGTAATAGTATATAATGTTATATGTCATAAGGTAATACTATATAACGTTATACGTTATTCTGTAATAGTATATAACGTTATACTTTAGTACGTATTAGTATATAACGTTATACGTCATTTAGGTAACCCTACATAACGTTATACGTCATTACGTAATAGTATATAACGTTATATGTCATAAGGTAATACTATATAACGTTATACGTTATTCTGTAATAGTATATAACGTTATACGTTATTACGTAATAGTATATTACGTTATACGTTGTACGTAATGGTACATAACGTTATACGTTAGTACGTAATAGTATATAACGTTATACGTCAGTTAGGTAAAACAACATAACGTTATACGTCATTACGTAATAGTATATAACATTATACGTCATTTGGGTAACACTACATAACGTTATACGTCATTACGTAATAGTATATATCGTTATACGTTAGTACGTAATAGTATATAACGTTATACGTTATTAAGTAATAGTATATAACGTTACAAGTTATATGAGAATACTACATAACGTTATACGGCATTACGTAATAGAATATATAACGTTATACGTCATTACGTAATAGTATATAACGTTATACGTTAGTACGTAATAATATATAACGTTATACGTTAGTACGTAATAGTATATAATGTTATATGTCATTAGGTAATACTATATAACGTTATACGTTATTCTGTAATAGTATATAATGTTATACTTTAGTACGTATTAGTATATAACGTTATACGTCATTTAGGTAACCCTACATAACGTTATACGTCATTACGTAATAGTATATAACGTTATACGTTAGTACGTAATATTATATAACGTTATACGTTATAAGGCTATACCACATAACGTTATACGTCATAAGGTAATACTACATAACGTTATACGTCATTACGTAATAGTATATAACGTTATACGTCATTATGTACTAGTAAATTACGTTATACCTTAGTACGTAATAGTATATAACGTTATACGTCATTACGTGACAGTATATAACGTTATAAGTTGTAAAGGAATACTACATAACGTTATACGTCATTACGTAATGGTATATAACGTTAGACGTCATTACGTAATAGTGTATAACGTTATACGTTATTACGTAATAGTATATTACGTCATACGTTGTACGTAATGGTACATAACGTTATACGTTAGTAAGTAATAGTATATAACGTTATACATCACAACGTAATAGTATATAACGTTACAAGTTATATGAGAATACTACATAACGTTATACGTCATTAGGTAATACTACATAACGTTATGCTTCATTACGTAATACTATATAACGTTATACGTCATTACGTAATAGTGTATAAAGTTATACGTTATTACGTAATAGTATATTACGTTATACGTTAGTACGTAGTGGTACATATCGTTATACGTTAGTACGTAATAGTATATATCGTTATACGTCATAACGTAATAGTATATAACGTTACAAGTTATATGAGAATACTACATAACGTTATACGTCATTAGGTAATACTACATAACGTTATACGTCATTAGGTAATACTACATAACGTTATACGTCATAAGGGAATACTACATAACGTTATACGTCATTACGTAATAGTAAATAACGTTATACGTCATTACGTAATAGTATATAACGTTATACGTTAGTACGTAATATTATATAACGTTATACGTTATAAGGCAACACCACATAACGTTATACGTCATAAGGTAATACCACATAACGTTATACGTCATTACGTAATAGTATATAACGTTATACGTCATTATGTAATAGTAAATTACGTTATACGTCATAACGTAATAGTACATAACGTTATACGTTAGTACGTAATAGTATATAACGTTTTACGTTAGTACGTAATATTATATAACGTTATACGATATAAGGTAATACCACATAACGTTATACGTCATTAGGTAATACTACATAATGTTATACGTCATAAGGGAATACTACATAACGTTATACGGCATTACGTAATAGTATATAACGTTATACGTCATTACGTAATAGTATATAACGTTATACGTTAGTACGTAATAGTATATAACGTTATACGTTAGTACGTAATAGTATATAATGTTATCTGTCAACGGTAATACTATATAACGTTATACGTTATTCTGTAATAGTATATAACATTATACTTTAGTACGTATTACTATATAACGTTATACGTCATTTAGGTAACCCTACATAACGTTATACGTCATTACGTAACAGTATATAACGTTATACGTTAGTACGTAATATTATATAACGTTATACGTTATAAGGCAATACCACATAACGTTATACGTCATAAGGTAATACTACATATCGTTATACGTCATTACGTAATAGTATATAACGTTATACGTCATTATGTAATAGTAAATTACGTTATACTTTAGTACGTAATAGTATATAACGTTATACGTCATTACGTGACAGTATATAACGTTATAAGTTATAAAGGAATACTACATAACGTTATACGTCATTACGTAATAGTATATAACGTTATACGTCATTATGTAATAGTATATTACGTTATACTTTAGTACGTAATAGTATATAACGTTATACGTCATTTAGGTAACACTACATAACGTTATGCGTCATTACGTAACAGTATATAACGTTATACGTTAGTACGTTATATTATATAACGTTATACGTTATAAGGCAATACCACATAACGTTATACGTCATAAGGTAATACTACATAACGTTATACGACATAAGGTAGTACTACATAACGTTATACGTCATTACGTAATAGTATATAACGTTATACGTTAGTACGTAATATTATATAACGTTATACGTTATAAGGCAGTACCACATAACGTTATACGTCATAAGGTAATACTACATAACGTTATACGTCATAAGAAAATACTACATAACGTTATACGTCATTACGTAATAGTATATAACGTTATACGTCATTACGTAATAATATATAACGTTATACGTCATTACGTAACAGTATATAACGTTATACGTTATTACGTTATAGTATATTACGTTATAAGTTAGTTCGTAATAGTATATAACGTTATAAGGTAGTACGTAATATTATATAACGTTATACATTATAAGGCAATACCACATAACGTTATGCTTCATTACTTAATAGTATATAACGTTATACGTTATTACGTGATAGTATATTACGTTATGCGTTAGTATGTAATAGTATATAACGTTATACGTTAGCACGTAATATTATATAACGTTATACGTTATAAGGCAATACCACATAACGTTATACGTCATAAGGTAATACTACATAACGTTATACGTCATAAGGTAATACTACATAACGTTATACGTCATTACGTAATAGTGTATAAAGTAATACGTTATTACGTAATAGTATATTACGTTATACGTTAGTACGTAGTGGTACATATCGTTATACGTTAGTACGTAATAGTATATAACGTTATACGTCATAACGTAATAGTATATAACGTTACAAGTTATATGAGAATACTACATAACGTTATACGTCATTAGGTAATACCACATAACGTTATACGTCATTACGTAATAGTATATAACGTTATACGTCATTATGTAATAGTAAATTACGTTATACGTCATAACGTAATAGTATATAACGTTACAAGTTATATGAGAATACTACATAACGTTATACGTCATTAGGTAATACGACATAACGTTATACGTCATAAGGGAATACTACATAACGTTATACGTCATTACGTAATAGTAAATAACGTTATACGTCATTACGTAATAGTATATAACGTTATACGTTAGTACGTAATATTATATAACGTTATACGTTATAAGGCAATATCACATAACGTTATACGTCATAAGGTAATACCACATAACGTTATACGTCATTACGTAATAGTATATAACGTTATACGTCATTATGTAATAGTAAATTACGTTATACGTCATAACGTAATAGTACATAACGTTATACGTTAGTACGTAATAGTATATAACGTTTTACGTTAGTACGTAATATTATATAACGTTATACGATATAAGGTAATACCACATAACGTTATACGTCATTAGGTAATACTACATAACGTTATACGTCATAAGGGAATACTACATAACGTTATACGGCATTACGTAATAGTATATAACGTTATACGTCATTACGTAATAGTATATAACGTTATACGTTAGTACGTAGTAGTATATAACGTTATACGTTAGTACGTAATAGTATATAATGTTATCTGTCAACGGTAATACTATATAACGTTATACGTTATTCTGTAATAGTATATAACGTTATACTTTAGTACGTATTAGTATATAACGTTATACGTCATTTAGGTAACCCTACATAACGTTATACGTCATTACGTAACAGTATATAATGTTATACGTTAGTACGTAATATTATATAACGTTATACGTTATAAGGCAATACCACATAACGTTATACGTCATAAGGTAATACTACATAACGTTATACGTCATTACGTAATAGTATATAACGTTATACGTCATTATGTAATAGTAAATTATGTTATACTTTAGTACGTAATAGTATATAACGTTATACGTCATTACGTGACAGTATATAACGTTATAAGTTATAAAGGAATACTACATAACGTTATACGTCATTACGTAATAGTATATAACGTTATATGTCATTATGTATTAGTATATTACGTTATACTTTAGTACGTAATAGTATATAACGTTATACGTCATTTAGGTAACACTACATAACGTTATACGTCATTACGTAACAGTATATAACGTTATACGTTAGTACGTAATATTATATAACGTTATACGTTATAAGGCAATACCACATAACGTTATACGTCATAAGGTAATACTACATAACGTTATACGACATAAGGTAATACTACATAACGTTATACGTCATTACGTAATAGTATATAACGTTATACGTCATTTAGGTAACCCTACATGACGTTATACGTCATTACGTAATAGTATATAACGTTATACGTTAGTACGTAATATTATATAACGTTATACGTTATAAGGCAGTACCACATAACGTTATACGTCATAAGGTAATACTACATAGCGTTATACGTCATAAGAAAATACTACATAACGTTATACGTCATTACGTAATAGTATATAACGTTATACGTCATTACGTAATCATATATAACGTTATACGTCATTACGTAACAGTATATAACGTTATACGTTATTACGTTATAGTATATTACGTTATAAGTTAGTACGTAATAGTATATAACGTTATAAGTTAGTACGTAATATTATATAACGTTATACATTATAAGGCAATACCACATAACGTTATGCTTCATTACTTAATAGTATATAACGTTATACGTTATTACGTGATAGTATATTACGTTATGCGTTAGTATGTAATAGTATATAACGTTATACGTTAGCGCGTAATATTATATAACGTTATACGTTATAAGGCAATACCACATAACGTTATACGTCATAAGGTAATACTACATAACGTTATACGTCATAAGGTAATACTACATAACGTTATACGTCATTACGTAATAGTATATAACGTTATACGTCATTAGGTAATACTACATAACGTTATGCTTCATTACTTAATAGTATATAACGTTATACGTTATTACGTAATAGTATATTACGTTATACGTTATTACGTAATAGTATATAACGTTATACGTTAGTACGTAATAGTATATTACGTTATACGTTAGTTCGTAGTGTTACATATCGTTATACGTTAGTACGTAATAGTATATAACGTTATACATCATAACGTAATAGTATATAACGTTACAAGTTATATGAGAATACTACATAACGTTATACGTCATTAGGTAATACTACATAACGTTATGCTTCATTACGTAATACTATATAACGTTATACGTCATTACGTAATAGTGTATAAAGTTATACGTTATTACGTAATAGTATATTACGTTATACGTTAGTACGTAGTGGTACATATCGTTATACGTTAGTACGTAATAGTATATAACGTTATACGTCATAACGTAATAGTATATAACGTTACAAGTTATATGAGAATACTACATAACGTTATACGTCATTAGGTAATACTACATAACGTTATACGTCATTAGGTAATACTACATAACGTTATACGTCATAAGGGAATACTACATAACGTTATACGTCATTACGTAATAGTAAATAACGTTATACGTCATTACGTAATAGTATATAACGTTATACGTTAGTACGTAATATTATATAACGTTATACGTTATAAGGCAATACCACATAACGTTATACGTCATAAGGTAATACCACATAACGTTATACGTCATTACGTAATAGTATATAACGTTATACGTCATTATGTAATAGTAAATTACGTTATACGTCATAACGTAATAGTACATAACGTTATACGTTAGTACGTAATAGTATATAACGTTTTACGTTAGTACGTAATATTATATAACGTTATACGTTATAAGGCAATACCACATAACGTTATACGTCATAAGGTAATACTACATAACGTTATACGTCATTACGTAATAGTATATAACGGTATACGTCATTATGTACTAGTAAATTACGTTATACCTTAGTACGTAATAGTATATAACGTTATACGTCATTACGTGACAGTATATAACGTTATAAGTTGTAAAGGAATACTACATAACGTTATACGTCATTACGTAATGGTATATAACGTTAGACGTCATTACGTAATAGTGTATAACTTTATACGTTATTACGTAATAGTATATTACGTCATACGTTGTACGTAATGGTACATAACGTTATACGTTAGTAAGTAATAGTATATAACGTTATGCATCACAACGTAATAGTATATAACGTTACAAGTTATATGAGAATACTACATAACGTTATACGTCATTAGGTAATACTACATAACGTTATGCTTCATTACGTAATACTATATAACGTTATACGTCATTACGTAATAGTGTATAAAGTTATACGTTATTACGTAATAGTATATTACGTTATACGTTAGTACGTAGTGGTACATATCGTTATACGTTAGTACGTAATAGTATATAACGTTATACGTCATAACGTAATAGTATATAACGTTACAAGTTATATGAGAATACTACATAACGTTATACGTCATTAGGTAATACTACATAACGTTATACGTCATTAGGTAATACTACATAACGTTATACGTCATAAGGGAATACTACATAACGTTATACGTCATTACGTAATAGTAAATAACGTTATACGTCATTACATAATAGTATATAACGTTATACGTTAGTACGTAATATTATATAACGTTATACGTTATGAGGCAATACCACATAACGTTATACGTCATAAGGTAATACCACATAACGTTATACGTCATTACGTAATAGTATATAACGTTATACGTCATTATGTAATAGTAAATTACGTTATACGTCATAACGTAATAGTACATAACGTTATACGTTAGTACGTAATAGTATATAACGTTTTACGTTAGTACGTAATATTATATAACGTTATACGATATAAGGTAATACCACATAACGTTATACGTCATTAGGTAATACTACATAACGTTATACGTCATAAGGGAATACTACATAACGTTATACGGCATTACGTAATAGTATATAACGTTATACGTCATTACGTAATAGTATATAACGTTATACGTTAGTACGTAATAGTATATAACGTTATACGTTAGTACGTAATAGTATATAATGTTATCTGTCAACGGTAATACTATATAACGTTATACGTTATTCTGTAATAGTATATAACGTTATACTTTAGTACGTATTAGTATATAACGTTATACGTCATTTAGGTAACCCTACATAACGTTATACGTCATTACGTAACAGTATATAACGTTATACGTTAGTACGTAATATTATATAACGTTATACGTTATAAGGCAATACCACATAACGTTATACGTCATAAGGTAATACTACATAACGTTATACGTCATTACGTAATAGTATATAACGTTATACGTCATTATGTAATAGTAAATTACGTTATACTTTAGTACGTAATAGTATATAACGTTATACGTCATTACGTGACAGTATATAACATTATAAGTTATAAAGGAATACTACATAACGTTATACGTCATTACGTAATAGTATATAACGTTATACGTCATTATGTAATAGTATATTACGTTATACTTTAGTACGTAATAGTATATAACGTTATACGTCATTTAGGTAACACTACATAACGTTATACGTCATTACGTAACAGTATATAACGTTATACGTTAGTACGTAATATTATATAACGTTATACGTTATAAGGCAATACCACATAACGTTATACGTCATAAGGTAATACTACATAACGTTATACGACATAAGGTAATACTACATAACGTTATACGTCATTACGTAATAGTATATAACGTTATACGTCATTTAGGTAACCCTACATGACGTTATACGTTATTACGTAATAGTATATTACGTTATACGTTAGTACGTAGTGGTACATATCGTTATACGTTAGTACGTAATAGTATATAACGTTATACGTCATAACGTAATAGTATATAACGTTACAAGTTATATGAGAATACTACATAACGTTATACGTCATTAGGTAATACTACATAACGTTATACGTCATTAGGTAATACTACATAACGTTATACGTCATAAGGGAATACTACATAACGTTATACGTCATTACGTAATAGTAAATAACGTTATACGTCATTACATAATAGTATATAACGTTATACGTTAGTACGTAATATTATATAACGTTATACGTTATGAGGCAATACCACATAACGTTATACGTCATAAGGTAATACCACATAACGTTATACGTCATGACGTAATAGTATATAACGTTATACGTCATTATGTAATAGTAAATTACGTTATACGTCATAACGTAATAGTACATAACGTTATACGTTAGTACGTAATAGTATATAACGTTTTACGTTAGTACGTAATATTATATAACGTTATACGATATAAGGTAATACCACATAACGTTATACGTCATTAGGTAATACTACATAACGTTATACGTCATAAGGGAATACTACATAACGTTATACGGCATTACGTAATAGTATATAACGTTATACGTCATTACGTAATAGTATATAACGTTATACGTTAGTACGTAATAGTATATAACGTTATACGTTAGTACGTAATAGTATATAATGTTATCTGTCAACGGTAATACTATATAACGTTATACGTTATTCTGTAATAGTATATAACGCTATACTTTAGTACGTATTAGTATATAACGTTATACGTCATTTAGGTAACCCTACATAACGTTATACGTCATTACGTAACAGTATATAATGTTATACGTTAGTACGTAATATTATATAACGTTATACGTTATAAGGCAATACCACATAACGTTATACGTCATAAGGTAATACTACATAACGTTATACGTCATTACGTAATAGTATATAACGTTATACGTCATTATGTAATAGTAAATTATGTTATACTTTAGTACGTAATAGTATATAACGTTATACGTCATTACGTGACAGTATATAACGTTATAAGTTATAAAGGAATACTACATAACGTTATACGTCATTACGTAATAGTATATAACGTTATATGTCATTATGTATTAGTATATTACGTTATACTTTAGTACGTAATAGTATATAACGTTATACGTCATTTAGGTAACACTACATAACGTTATACGTCATTACGTAACAGTATATAACGTTATACGTTAGTACGTAATATTATATAACGTTATACGTTATAAGGCAATACCACATAACGTTATACGTCATAAGGTAATACTACATAACGTTATACGACATAAGGTAATACTACATAACGTTATACGTCATTACGTAATAGTATATAACGTTATACGTCATTTAGGTAACCCTACATGACGTTATACGTTATTACGTAATAGTATATTACGTTATACGTTAGTACGTAGTGGTACATATCGTTATACGTTAGTACGTAATAGTATATAACGTTATACGTCATAACGTAATAGTATATAACGTTACAAGTTATATGAGAATACTACATAACGTTATACGTCATTAGGTAATACTACATAACGTTATACGTCATTAGGTAATACTACATAACGTTATACGTCATAAGGGAATACTACATAACGTTATACGTCATTACGTAATAGTAAATAACGTTATACGTCATTACATAATAGTATATAACGTTATACGTTAGTACGTAATATTATATAACGTTATACGTTATGAGGCAATACCACATAACGTTATACGTCATAAGGTAATACCACATAACGTTATACGTCATGACGTAATAGTATATAACGTTATACGTCATTATGTAATAGTAAATTACGTTATACGTCATAACGTAATAGTACATAACGTTATACGTTAGTACGTAATAGTATATAACGTTTTACGTTAGTACGTAATATTATATAACGTTATACGATATAAGGTAATACCACATAACGTTATACGTCATTAGGTAATACTACATAACGTTATACGTCATAAGGGAATACTACATAACGTTATACGGCATTACGTAATAGTATATAACGTTATACGTCATTACGTAATAGTATATAACGTTATACGTTAGTACGTAATAGTATATAACGTTATACGTTAGTACGTAATAGTATATAATGTTATCTGTCAACGGTAATACTATATAACGTTATACGTTATTCTGTAATAGTATATAACGCTATACTTTAGTACGTATTAGTATATAACGTTATACGTCATTTAGGTAACCCTACATAACGTTATACGTCATT